>NC_069499.1:629868570-629968570 GCF_027579735.1 Bombina bombina | reverse complement strand
AACAGCTGGAAACCCATATTGTAATGCTAGATTATAAATTCTGCAGGGCAAAAACCAATATAGCAATATATTTGTATGATGCGGCATATTGCAAAGTCGACTGTGGTTGTTTCATGTCTTCAAAACATAAAATTTTGACTGCAGATCAATGAAAATTGTCCTATTTTGCATGCCCATTTTCCTCCCTGTTTAAAAAACTAAACCTTATATGGGTATTGGCTTGGTAGCCTTGTCTAATATGTAAGACTAGTCCTAAAGCCCGTTCACACGGGCCATTTTTTGCAGTACAGCGGTCCCACCCTTTGCTCTCTCCCCCCTCTCTTTTGCTTTCTCTCTCCCCCTCTCTTTTGCTCTCTCTCCCCCTCTCTTTTGCGCTCTCTCCCCCTCTTTTGCGCTCTCTCTCGCTCCACCTATCTTTTGTTCTCTCTCCCCCCTCTCTTTCGCTCTCTCTCCCTCCTCTCTTTTGCTCTCTTTCTCCCCCTTCTCTTTTGCTCTCTCTCTCCCCCTCTCTTTTGCTCTCTCTCTCCCCCTCTCTTTTGCGCTCTCTCTCTCCCCCCCTTTCTTTTTCTCGCTCTCCCCCCCCCTCTCTTTTGCTCTCTCTCCCCCCTCTTTTGCTCTGTCTCTCTCCCCTCTCTTTTGCTCTTTCCCCTCTCTTTTGCTCCCTCTCCCCCCTCTCTTTTGCTTTCTCTCCCCCTTTCTTTTGCTCTTTCCCCTCTCTTTTGCTCCCTCTCCCCCCTCTCTTTTGCTTTCTCTCCCCCTCTCTTTTGCTCTCTCTCTCTCCCCCTCTCTTTTGTGCCCTCTCTCTCTCCCCCTCTCTTTTGCCCTCTCTCTCCCCCCCTCTCTTTTGCAATCTCTCTCTCCCATCCTCTCTTTTGCACTCTCTCTCCCCCTCTCTTTTGCGCTCTCTCTCCCCCTCTCTTTTGCGCTCTCTCTCCCCCTCTCTTTTGCAATCTCTCTCTCCCCCCTCTCTCTTGCACTTTCTCTCTCCCCCCTCTCTTTTGCTCTCTCTCTCTCCCCCCTCTCTTTTGCTCTCTCTCCCCTCTCTCTTTTTCTCTCTCTCCCCTCTCTCTTTTTCTTTCTCCCCCTCTCTTTTGCTCTCTCTCTATTTCCCTCTCTTTTGCACTCTCTCTCCCCCTCTCTTTTGCTCTTTCCCCTCTCTTTTGCTCTCTCTCCCCTCTCTTTTGCTCTCTCTCCCCTCTCTTTTGCTTTTTCCCATCTCTTTTGCTCTCTAACCCTCTCTCTCTCTTTCCCCCCTCTCTTTTGATCTGTCTCTATCTCTCACGCGTGCGACTGACCACGCCCACACCCGGTCCTGCATAGCCACGCCCACTCTCACCCACCGTTGTCACTCCGCGGACAGCAAATAAGGTAGACTCTAAGGCCAGGTGTGTTTGTCCTCAAGCTGTCTCTACTGTGCATGACAGCTTCAGACAAACACACTTGGCCTTTTATATTATAGGATAACTCTATGAGGCCCATATATCAAGCTCCAAATGGAGCTTGTGGGCCCATGTTTCTGGCGAGTCTTCAGACTCTCTCCCCCCTCTCTTTTGCTCTCTCTCCCCCCTCTTTTGCTCTGTCTCTCTCCCCTCTCTTTTGCTCTTTCCCCTCTCTTTTGCTCCCTCTCCCCTCTTTCTTTTGCTCTCTATCCCCCCTCTCTTTTGCTCTTTCCCCTCTCTTTTGTTCCCTCTCCCCCCTCTCTTTTGCGCTCTCTCTCCCCCTCTCTTTTGCGCTCTCTCTCTCCCCCTCTCTTTTGCTCTCTCTCTCCCCCTCTCTTTTGCTCTCCTCCCCCCTCTCTTTTGCGCTCTCTCCCCCTCTCTTTTGCTCTCTCTATCTCCCTCCTCTCTATTGCACTCTCTCTCTCCCCTCTCTTTTGTGCTCTCTCTCTCCCCTCTCTCTTTTACGCTCTCTCTCTCCCCCTCTCTTTTGTGCTCTCTCTCTCCCCCTCTCTCTCTCCCCCTGTCTTTTGTGCTCTCTCTCTCCCCCTCTCTCTCCCCCTCTCTTTTGCTCTCTCTCCCCTCTCTCTTTTTCTTTCTCCCCCTCTCTTTTGCTCTCTCTCCCCCTCTTTTGCTCTCTCTCTCCCCCTCTTTTTTGTTCTCTCTCTTTCCCCCCTCTATTTTTCTCTCTCCCCCTCTCTTTTGCTCTCTCTCTCCCCCTCTCTTTTGCTCTTTCCCCTCTCTTTTGCTCTCTCTTTCCCCCTCTCTTTTGATCTGTCTCTCTCTCTCACGTGACCGACCGCGCCCACACCCGGTCCTGTATGGCCACGTCCACTCTCACCCACCATTGTCACGCCGCGGATAGCAGATAAGGTAGACTTTAAGGCCAGGTGTGTTTGTCCTCAAGCTGTCTCTACTGTGCATGACAGCTTCGGACAAACACACTTGGCCTTTAATATTATAGGATAACTCTATGAGGCCCATCTATCAAGCTCCAAATGGAGCTTGTGGGCCCGTGTTTCTGGCCAGTCCTCAGACTCGCCAGAAAAAAACAGCAGTTATGAAGCAGCGGTCTAAAGACCGCTGCTCCATAACCCTGTCCACCTGCTGTGAGCAGGCAGACAGGAATCCACAATTCAACCCGATCGAGTACGATCGGGTTGATTGACACCCCCCTGCTGGCAGCCCATTGGCCACGAGTCTGCAGGGGGCAGCGTTGCACCAGCAGCTCTAGTGAGCTGCTGGTGCAATGCTGAATACAGAGAGCGTATTGCTCTCCGCATTCAGCAAAGTCTTGTGAACCTGATTCGCACTGTTGGATCAGGTCCGCAAGACCTTTGATACATAGGCCTCTATGTCTGTTTTGTTACACATAAATTAAAGGGACATGAGGCCCAAAATTCTATTATCAAATTTTCATTGTTTTCTTGTTATCCTTTGTTGAATCATTGCGTGCCCCCTTTGGCATCCAGCTCGTGGGGCCACGCAATGATTGGAGGAAGTTGGATTTGTCATCTCTGTTCTAAGTACAGCGGGAGCCGCAGGTGGAGGATCACCGGTATGTTTTCCATAAAAAAAGGTATTTTAAAAAAGAAGCTTCATTGTAAAGTTTAATGAATGTAAGTGCCTCAGAAAGTGTGCATATGAAAATGTTAATGGAAGTGAGTGAATTAGAAAGTTATTTAAAGATTGAGTGCTCTATCTGAATCATGAAAGTTTAATTTTCACTTTATTGTCCCTTTAAGGGTCTGGTTTAAAAGAACATGTTAAGAAATATTTTAGATTAAATGGTATACAACATAGACAAAAAAACCTTTATATTTACCTTTTGCCCAAAGAACCTCATGTTTAAGCCTTTTGTGCAAACTGTCATAAGATTGTTGGGGACACTGAATATTTATTTTTCAAAAGCTGCTTCCTCCTTGCTTGAGAGGATGGAGAACCAGTGGATTTCACCAATCAGAATGGTTGATTAAATAAGGACAAAAGTGATATGACTGTGTGAAGATAAATCAGGGTTATCCTTGATACTATCATCAGAATCAGTAAATTCAATGAACCAGGTCATTTGTCCCCTGGGCACCTACAGCTTTTTGAGAGCTTTATAAACCACTTTAGCAGTGTCTTCTATGTAAAAAGAAACTATACTTCAATACAAACTTTATACATCTTTACCAGGAAGCATATCCTTGCAAACAGTGTCTTAACTGTGGAGGAGTTCTACTCTGTAGGAGCTGCTGAAGAATCTGAACCTTCTGTTCCACTAGTCATGCCTAAAGAACACAAAGAATCTTTCAACACAGAGAAAAAAAATCAGTGGAATTCTGCTATAGAACTTATTTGCACTGCTGGAAAGTAGAGAGCACAGCAGGAGTGAGCAGAGGAACACTACACACCTGTGTGAGTAAGTTGCATCAGCAGTATTATACCTGTGTGACAAGTTCCCCTCTTTAATTCTTACAGTGATGTTCCCTGCACAGCAAAACTATAAGACAATATTTTTGCTGCCAGGCATCTAAACTCTATTATAACTGTGTGCACAATGGGAACCTGTGTACAGAAAAATCACTGCAGTAAGCACTTGCATGTAGGGAAAATAAAACCTGCAGAATAGAAAGAATAGGTATAGAAAAGGAATCTGGTTCAAAATGCTAAAAAAAAAAAAAAAAAATAACATGGAACCTTCAGAATGAAAACATATAATGTATATTTGATTGGAGTAGCCATATCAGTCCAGCAATTCAGATGCAAAAAGTAGAAATACATTTTATTGGACTGAAAAGGTTTTTGAGAGTTTCCTTTGTTATCAGGTCTTTCCTAGGAAATAGGGGCACTGGCAGATGCATCCTGGTCCCTTGCTCACTAATAGCCACCCAGGCATACCTTGAAAGTGGTCCTGCTCACCAATAGCTAGCTGCCTAGGAACCCTCAAGGAAAAGACCGCTGCTCACCTACATGCGCCCAGGCACCCAGTACCAAAAGGTTCTCTTAGATAGTGATCAATGCTTGCTAATAGGTTGTGACAGTGGCCCCTGCTCACCAAAAGATGCATAGGTACCCCAGAAAAGTGTCCCCCTACTCACCAATATGCACCTATGTAACCAAGGAAAGTGGCTCCTGATCACCAATTGGTGCCCAGGCACCTGGAAAGTGGCCCATGCTTGCTAATACAAGCCCAGGCACTCCAGGAATGTGGTTCTGGATCATTAATAGGTGCCTAGGCAGTGGGCACCCCAGGAAAGTAGCGCCTGCTCACCAATAGATGCCCAGGCCCTCCCGGAAAGTGGACCCTGCTCACCAATAGATGCCCAGGCACACCTGGAAAGTGGCTACTGCTTTCTAATAGATGGTGACAGTGGTCCCTGCTTGCCAATAGATGCCCAGGCACCCCAGAAAAGTGACCCCTGCTTGCCAATAGGGGCCAAGGTGCCCAGGGAAAGGGGCCCCTGCTTACCAAAAGGTGTCTAGGCACTCTGGGAAAGTGGTTCCTGCTCGTCAGTATTCACCTAGCCACTCCAGGATAGTGGCCCCTGCTAAACAATAGCCGCCTACGTTCCCCTATGGAAAGGGGCTGAACAATACCCGGGTTGCCTATAGCAAGCAGTGACTACATTCCTAGAATGCCTGGGAGCCTATTAGCGAGCAGGGACCACTTCCTCAGTGTGTTTTGCAGGGGCCACTTCCCCAGGGTGTCTGAGTGTCCCATTGGCAAGCAAGTGCCACATCCCTGTTGTGCCTGGGTGTCTAATGGTGAGCATGGCCCACTTTCATAGGCTGTCCTCTTATTACAAGCAGGGACTACTTTTCTTTGTGTTTGAGACTATTGGCCTGCAGGGGGCACTTTCCAGGGTTGCCTTAGAGACTACTGATGAGCTGGGGCACTTTCCAGGATTGAATGATTGCCTATTGGTGAGCAGTGATCAGTTTCCCTGGGTGCCTATTGGCAAGCAGGGACTACTTTCCTGGATGCCTGGTGCCTAGTGGTGAGCAGGGGCCAATTTTCCCGGGCTGCTAGACACCTATCAGCAAACAAGGGCCTTATTCCTGGGGTGCCAGGTTGCCGAATGGTTGAGCATGAGGCCACTTTCTTAGGGAGCTTGGGTGTGTTGTGTTGGCAAGCAGGGGCCACTTTCCTTAAGTGCCTTGGAACCTATTGGTGAGCAGGGGCCACTTTCCTTAAGTGCCTTTGAAAGCTGAAAGAAAACATGCAGAGATAATATGAATCTCTGAAATCTATTTGCTTGACTACTAATTAGGCAAAATGCTTTTAAAGCTGAAAATATAGTAAAAATAACTAACTGCCTGAAATAACAAAGCATATATGTTTGGTATGTGCATTAGTTTGTATGAACAAATGAGGAATCTGGCTGTGGATTGTGACGTTCGGCCCTTTTTGGAGCTGGATTTATTCACTTGAAAGTGCAAAACTCAAAGATCTGGATTTGCCATTTTCATTGTTTATAAGAAGTACTTTTTATGTTATTGGTTTTGCAAAAAAAGGGATAGGAAAGTCTAAATTAATCTTGCATGATTCAGATACAGTATACATCTTTAATTCTTACATATTTTACTTTTAAAGTCACTTCTATTTTCAAATGTGCTTTGCTCTCTTGGTACCCTTTGCTGAAAAAGAATATGCACATATCCTCCACTACTGCGAGCTAGCTGGTGATTGGTGGATACAAATATGTGTATCTTGTCATTGGCTGACTAGATGTGTTTAGCTATCTCCCAGCAGTGCTTTGCTGCTCCTTCAAAGGATACCAAGTTAATTAAGCAAATTTGGTAATAGAAGTAAATCAAAGCTGTTTAAAATTGTATGGTCTATCTGAATAATTCAATACAAATTTGGGGTTGCATATCACTTAACACATGTTAGTCCTTTTGTTCTAAACACAATCCAAAATTCTTGATGATTATTGACTCATGTTCAAAAAATTTTTTTAGTTATCGAATTCAGCAGCTAAAAGGACGCGATAAAACCCCAAATATGTTTCCAACTCATTACTGGCTACTGTAAAACATTTTCAGATGTAACACTGGATTTGCACATGCTCAAAACATCCCCCCCAATAATGGATGACATTATGTAGCAATCTCACCAGATACAAATGGTACCCGGGCCAATCAATTCAAGTTAACATATGAGTAATAAGCATGTTTACACTAATAAAAACAAGCAAAGTCACTAACCCAACAAACACACATGCCCACTATACCCATAATGCCCCAAATTTAGAGACGTACAGACTTATCTCAGGTTACTTGTACACATTTCACCTATTAGCATCACTACACTATTAAAAAGGATCAATCAACACAAAGGGGACAATTTATCAAGGGCTGAATGGCCCCTGATGCCCCTGTTTCCGCGCGAGCCTTCAGGCTTGCCAGAAACAACCGTTACGAAGCAGCGGTCTTAAAGTGAATTTCAAATTTGATGCTAAAGTGCTCGGTTTTTAAAAATTTGATTAAAAACAGGGGCAGTTTAATTCATAAAAATTTACATTTCACTCCTGTTGTGAAAAAAAACTTACCTTTTACTCTTCACAGCAGCTCCAGCTTCCTCCGGTCGTTGCATGCCATTTCTGACGTCAGAAATGATGGATAGGTCATCCTCCAATCACGGCTTCCCCCCCGGGGGAATCAGTGTCTGATTCAACGCCGTGATTGGAGGAAGCCGGATTCCTCATTTTAGACCCAGGAAGAGGCTTTGGAACGGGTGGAGGAAGCTGGAGCTGCTGTGAAGAGTAAAAGGTAAGTTATTTTTCTCAACAGGAGTGAAATGTAAATGTTGATGAATTAAAGTGCCCCTGTTTTTAATTGAATTTTTAAAAACTGGGCACTTTAGCATCAAAATTGACATTCACTTTAAGACCGCTGCTCCATAACTGGTCCGCTGCCTTTAAGGCTGCGGTCTGCAATCCGTCCAATCAGAGGCGTAACTAGAAACCACAGGGCCCAGGTGCAAGAATCTAAAAAGGGCCCCCCTCTACCCCCAAAAAAAAAAATAAAGAAGGTGAATCTGATACATATCTTTTTTTACATTTAACACAGAAAAAAATGTGAATCTGATTACATGTCTGCAAAAGGAGGTACCCTGTGCCCACAGTCTGTGAGATGGTCTGACCCTCTATTACTTTATATAGTGACACTGTTTAACCCACCAGTACTGTATATAGTGAGTTAGTGACATAGTCTGTAATCTGCCGGTGAGATGGCTGGCCTGACCCTACCCACTCCAGTACTTTATAAAGTGACCAAAGTAGTCAGTGACATGGTCCAGCCCCCCCTTTCCCGTACTGTATATTAGGGTTGCCACCCATCCCTTAAAATACAGAACACTTATAAGTTACACATGCTACAGGGTGTGCAGGGAGGAATAGGAATAGTGCTGTCCAGAAACACAATACATGTTCCTACCTGCACACCCTGCAGCATGTGTAACTCATAAGTGTCCAGGAAAACATGGCTGAGGTGACAACCGTAACTGTATATAGTGGTACTGTACAGTAACACTGTTTACCCCCTGCCCCCATGCTGTAGTAACAAGGTCTGTAATTTGCTGGTTCCAAAAACACACACACATAAATACACACACAGTCACATACATACACATACATACACACACACACACACACACACACATAAACCTCAATGGGTAAAACAGAAACACTAACCCCTGTAGTCAGAGACACTAGTAAAGCATCATGTCACGCTCACATGATATCAGTGCAGGCAGTGGCAGGTCAATGTTTTTTATTGGAATTTTTTTTTTTAAGCTGGACCCCCACCCTCAGGGGCCCAGTCCTCTGCACCCCCTGTGGTTTCGCCCTTGCGCCCAATCTCATACGATCGGGCTGATTGAAACCCCTTGCTAGCTGTTGATTGGCTGCAAATCTGCAGGGGGTGGCATTGCACAAGCAGTTCACAAGAACTGCTTGGGCAATGATAAATTCCTGACAGTGTATGCTGTTAGCATTCATCGATGTCTGTCGGACATGTTCTGCTGAGTGGATCATGTCGGACAGACCGATGATAAATCGTCCCCAAAGGCTCTTCAACCAGTAATGTAATCTATAACGCTTCATACCACCATTTTTTTTTGTCTTTAATTGTTTTAATTTTATAATTAAGATATCTCCAGATTAACAAGGCAAACAACAAATTTGTGCTGTGTTTTAGAGGTAACAAATTAAAAGGACATTAATCTGCAGTAGCATGGATTCTCACCATGCTATTGTTTTTCCTCCTGTACCTACAGCTCTCTTTAAAATTGTTCTTTTATTTTAACCCATTACAGAAGCCAGTTGGTAAAGTTCTGCATCCTTACACTGTGCACCGCCATCTTGTAACACGCGTATTGCCGAGTCCTGTAATAGAAATAGTGTGCCTTTACAGATCAGTGATCTTACTGGATTTTTGACAACTTCACCTAGAACTTTGGTTTATCTTTGACAACAGAATGCAGAAGTCTAACATTTCTGGATTCTTTACACAGTTTAAAAGTTGCATAACATATATAAAAAGCCCTCCAGAATAATACACAGCAAAGCAACCACTGCAAAAACATAAATCCCCTGCTCTGTATTGTGCACTATAAACTGAAGGGCACAATAGTACTTGTCAAGAAGACAACAATATCAGTTATGTGTGATGTTCATTGGTCACCCTGTCTGTAACAGGTTCCAAGAATAATTAAACTCCAATATGGTTGTGCCCAGTGTGAAAATGCAGAGCTTCACTAACCAGCACTTGTAAAGGGTTAAAATAAAAAGATCTGCGGGTACAAGAGGAAACATAACAGCATTATCATTTGTAACTATGTGATTGTAGTTGTACCCACCAGTTTAATGTCCCTTTAAAGGGACAGTCAACCCCAAAATTGTTATTGTTTAAAAAGATAGATAATGCCGTTACTAACCATTCCCCAACTTGCACAACCAACATTGTTATATTAATTATTTACTTTATATAGAATTTAAAATGTCTGCCTGTTTCTAGGTCACTACAGACAGCCTCTTATCACATGCTTTTTATATTAGCTTTTGACAACAAAAGACTGATAATGAATGTGTGCCGTATAAATAACATTGTGCTCTCTCCTGTGGAGTTTTGCAGGACACTGCACTAATTGGCTGAAATGCAAGTCAATATATAATAAATAAAAAGTCATGTGATCAGGGAGCTGTCAGAAGAGGCTTAGATACAAGGTAAACATGGAGGTAAAAGGTTTATTAATAAAACCATGTTGGCTGTGCAAACCTGGGGAACAAAGGGATTATCCATCTGTCAAAACAATAAAAATGTTGGAGTAGACTGTCCCGTTGATGCCTGAGGATTTTATCAATATAAGCATTTTGTGATTATGGTGACTAGAAAAACCCAACAATATCAGCCAATGTTCAGAAATCCTTATCTACCAAAAACAAGCACAATATTGTGATCAACCCTAATATTAGAAGATTAGCTCAGATATGCTATTGGGGAATGTTTTTCAAACAAAACATTTTGGCACAATCCCCCACATTTCAATGAATAAGCAGAAATAAAGGAATACAAATAAAGATATCAGGTATAAGAAGGCAACTGCAAATTAATTATTGTTTTTTTTTTTTATTTTTTTTTTATTGAAGCTCAATAAACTATACAGACAGCATATGACATCAGAAAATAGTGTTACAAAATTATAGGCGGTAAGCAGTCAAGTTTTACCAAGGAATAAAACATAAGATAAGACATATGCTAAATACATTAGTATGGCATAGAGTGAATAGCAACAAAATGTACAATACACCAATAAAATACTCAATATTTTAGGTAAGATACATCTCCAGACATGAGCCTGGTTCGGAGCTCATAGAAAGTGGTCAAAATGTAGAAGGTGTATGTACAGTAATAGAAAATCATATGAAGTTCTCCACTAGTGAACCTCTTCTTTTATAATAGTTACTTTAAACTGAAGTTATAAACAGTGCTATCTAGTCTTGCTAAGGTGGGTGGGAAAAATAAGATCAACGCTTTGAAAAGTATAAGAGTTACTAGAAAGGGTTGTGGTATAGACTAGATATAACATGAATGAGATGCGGCATAGTCAAGAAAAGCGGCAAAGTTAGTCCTCCATGTCTAGGAGGCACATTGTATGAGGGGAGGGGGGGAGGTGGTCATTTAAATGTAGAAGAGTGCATGCAGTGGAAGTTGTGTCTCTGTGTGAAAACTTTATGATTGGTTGTATCTTGACTTGAAAAAATGTAAAAGATAAAGCAATGATGATATGGTAAGGCGGTCTGTCCCTATAGGGCTTCAGGTAGAAATATATATTACTAAAAAGGAAGAATAAAGAAATTGGGTAGCTGTTAGATTAATGTTTTACGTGGCATAATGTAACTCCAAAGTCTGGATTATCTATGTAGAGATGTGTTGTATAGCTTGATCCAAGAACCATGTGTTGTGAGACCCTAAAGTATAATAGTATTATGGGTCCAGCCCACTTTAGCGATTTGGTTATTGCCTTACTGCAAAACAGTGCCCTATCAATCAACAAAACCTACATCATCAAAATAGTAAAGGGTGTACAACAATGTGTCTTACACTAAATAAGAGCTAGTATAGGAATAACTAAGATACACAGGTAATGTCAGCAACAGCACCACCTATGACAAACTCTGCAGACCACCAAATAACAAAATATTGTACAGTTATGTAAAACAGTTTAAATATTATAGAGTGTAGTATAGCTTGGCTGTTCAGGCACAGTTTAACCAGGGATGGTTCCTGGGGGACCAAGGTAGCTCGGTAAGGGATTTGCACACCTATAAAAAAAATGACACATTCAAGACTCACATATCTGCTCTGGCCGCAAGCAGACTGGTAAAATATGTCCAGGGGTGGTGGGATGTCATCATATAGAGGTCCCCATTCTAAATCTAAATGCTAAACTGTTCTAGACTAATTGGAGCTTTCCAAGGAACTATTTACAACCAGAGGTCTGACTGGGGACGTAAAATCCTCTGATCAAATTGCTATAGTGAGTAGCCAGATGATGAAATAAAGTATTGGAGACAGTCTGAGATATCTAAAAAACATTAGAGAAAATGAAGAGGAAATAACTAAACCATATAGGTAAAACTGGGAAAAAAAGCTAATGAAGATATGAGATTGCTTAACTATATCAAGATAACAGTAAGGCAATCTTGTATAGTCAAGGCAGGCTGTCCATCTTTATACATACTCCCTCTGTCAGTTTTCAGCCTAGATGAGAGGTATGGCTATGACACAGCTTGCCAATATAGTAAATCTTCTATCCCACACCAGATCGAAAGGCTGGGTATAATCTCTGGGCTACTGTGCTGAGACTCTGGGCTGTAACTATAAGGTTGTACTGGATAAAGCAGTCCGGTGATGAAAAAAGTTCTATCATCTCTGGGGTGTATATACTTTCAAGCTGTGTCCCCATTTGTCTATCCAGCGACCTAAGGCACACATATCAGTAATGTCCCAACTTGGCTGAAGGATCTCTATGTAATAAGTGCTGGGAAATAAATAAGGCTTAGAATCACATGCTGTTTGTGGTTTTGCTTCCTCTTGACTCACCGGCTCATCAATATACACAGCACTCAGATCCGTATTATCCCAGCCAGACAGCAATATACAAGCTGGAGAGGCAAGTGCTGTTTGCAGCCACTCTTCTTCCTGTCTTATGACCAGATTGCTGTGTATGGTTTCTACTTGTAGTATGTTCCCAGCTGTATAGGTAATCGTATCGGGTATCTGGATCTCACCAATCTCCTGATCCATATGGGTCATACTAGATGGCAAACCTTGAGGCTCCAAAACGCCACCTTTTGCACTGTCTATCTGTCTATACTTCGGCTGAGTGGGTAGCTGGGTTGCACAGAAGCCGCTCATGTGGAGCGCAGCATGTAAGGTCTTCTTGAAGGCAGCATGGTGCTTTGCCAGTATGCGAGCTAGCTCCTCAATAACGTTGCTGACGCTCAGCTTGCAAGCCGCACTATAAGTATACCGGTGTCTGGAAGGGTCCCCTCAGAGTCTGTCCTCCTTTCACCAATTGAGTGCCTCATGCAGTGAAAAGATGGCCACCCTCCGAAGGCCTCACTAAACAACGTCACCAGAGCTTGTGAAATTGCTTATCCCACGATGTCCTCCACACTTGAGATCTCTTATTTAAAGTCCATGAGGAAGTACGCACCCTGTAATTAATAAATAGTCTGAGCTGAGCGGCCAAATGTGTAGTTATTAACAGTAGATAGCTGGAGCTAAGGCAGTGTGCGACCGCTCAGACTCAGAGTTAACTCCGCCCCCCATGAATTATTGCTTTTAAATATTCTTTTGTCTTTACTCTTTGTTCTTACAATTTAAACAAACTTCAGTAAATGGAGGGGGCAGTTACAGTAATAGGGGGATAAGGGCGGCTGGGGCTACAGGTTACAGTGTCAGAAGCCCTAACATTTCAAAGTATCTGACGATGGTCACAAAATAATATTAACTTTAACTACATTCATTGTAAAGTAAGTTTAAATTAACTTGATATCTCAGGCTTATTTTGTGATATTATGTAAATATAACAGTTTAGATTTTTTGAGTCATAATCAGTTTTCTGTGGAATGTGTTGGGACTATAGGATAATCTGTGATTATGCTGCATTTTGCCTAGGAATGCTTACTTTCAACACATTATAGTTATCAAGCTCTTTGACAGCTAAAATGTTTTTTTTTTCCTCTTAATATTACTTTTCTCTGTAATGCATTGCCAGTAAATATATGCCAAGCGCCTACTCTCACTACATCTAAAACACTCCTAAAAAGCAATTCCTCCAATGCCTACCAAGTACCAATAAGCGATGTATTCATACACCCAGACTGCAATATCATGTAAAAATCCAGTTTAATCCTTTATTTAAGGTTAACATGAGCTGTGTACAAGGTCAATACTACATAATTAAATCTATCTAATCTATCTATCAATCTATCTTTCTACCTGTCTGTCTATCTATCTATCTATATATGCTACTGTATCTTTAAGGACACACATTGCCTCCCTCTACAGGCTCATTAACCTGTATAGTAAGTGCTGTTCTGGTTATTACAGGACTCCTAAGAGCAGGTTGTTAGCACTTGCATTGGGAGCAGGTCCAGGGCAGCTGACGAAATGTGAACTAATCAGGACTTAACGAGCCAATATAATTCTGCTTTATAGAACGGAGGCTGAAACTGATCCTCACTGTGTTGCTTCAAGCAAAAAGATAGCTTTCCTGTGGTAACACGTCCCTCCTCCTGTCCCTGCACGGGGTGGGGGGGACGACACAGATGTTTGTCACCAACCTGAGTTGTTCCCCAGGCTCACCTATAACTGCCGCTTTTGATAATATATAAATGTAACACCTTTCTGGCTCGGCACAGGGATTTACATCTCACAATACCTCCCTCACCCGGCCCCTCTCTCTGCTTATCTTGGTTGCTCAGCTCGCCTGGCCTGCATTCACAAACTAGGCTTTGGCTGGCTTTAGAAGCTGCGTACACTCACAGAAATCAGGTTGGACACCAGGCATTTAATTTTGGTATGAGCAGACTTTTTTTATATTATTATTATTATTTTTTTTTTTTTTGCTATAGAAAAATCTTTTCTGTGTCCACATTTCTGATAGCTGGTCATTTACTAGATACTGCTTCAGCATTTTTACTCTAAATCAAATCTTTGCCCTCATTTATAAAAAAAATCAGGCCAATCACAGAAATTCCTTCAAAGAATACAGTTAAATTAAAAAATTGTAATCACATTTTATTTTATGGTTTGTAGATTTTTTTCATGTACAGTAAACTTCTTAAACATCTTAAGTGCTGTCTATGTGACTCACTAAATACTAGCTGCTTCTTATGGCTGGTTGCTATAACTAGCCACAAGGGAGTATCTGAACTTAGTCCCTGTAACAATGGTACATATATCATATAGGTTCTAGTATTATAGCCATTTAACCCTAACAGTGACCTTCATCCAGAGCTAACCCTAATTCTAACCACTCCACACTGCAGTACCCCACCAAACATCCAACAGAGACCCCAGACACATACCAACATCACCCCCCCCCCCCAACAACAGACACTTCTTCTTCTTGATCTCCCCACTGTAAACACTTCCACTAGATGAATATTCAGTTTGAGATATTTTCATATGTTAATCTAACCTTTACCCCCAAAGCAGACTCTCCTTTTACTCAACTTCTCCTATGGCATTAAACCTACACTAAAATGTAACTCCCCTTCATAATGCCCAATCATTCCTTATGCTTTGAGTTTTGCATAATTAAAACTTTTGTACAACAGCTAAATTAAAAAGGGGGGTTTGTGAGAGTATTGCCACACATAATAGCAACCAGTTATAGGATAATATTATTATTATGTTTTGGCCACTCCTTTACACAGCAATCACAGTTGGTATAACATAGGATCTGCAACAGTACTTCAGCCATTCAACTTCTGTGCAGTGTGAGGGGCATATGTATCAAGCTCCGTATGGAGCTTGATGGCCCCTGTTTCTGGCGAGTCATCAGACTCGCCAGAAGCAGCAGTTGTGACCGCTGCTCCATAACCTGTCTGCCTGCTCTGAGCAGGCGGACACACATCGCCGGAAATCAACCCGATCGAGTACGATCGGGTTGATTGACATCCCCCCTGCTGGCGGCCAATTAGCCGCGAGTCTGCAGGGGTCGGCGTTGCACCAGCAGCTCTTGTGAGCTGCTTTTGCAATGCTGAATACGGCGAGCGTATTGCTCGCCGTATTCAGAGAGGTCTGGCGGTCGCAGTGTCGGATCAGGTCCGCCAGACCTTGATAACTATAGGCCTGAGTCTGATGGCTGACGCACCGCTACTGATGGTAGACAGTTACGTTCTCCACACAGATAAAATAAAAAAAATTCTAACAAAGGAAAAGATGTCCAAAAAACCCCTAGGCAATATAAAATGTAATGGCCTTTAAAGGGATATAGAACCCAAACATTTTCTTTTGTGATTTAGACAGAGCATACAATTATAAAACAGTTTCCAGTTTACTTATATTATCAAATTTGCTTTGTTCCCATGTTATTTTTTGTTGTTGAAGAGATTCCAAGGTAGGTGTCAGGAGCAGTACATGGCAGCATATAGTGCCACCATCTAGTGTTCTTGCAAATGGAAAAGATTTTAGCAGAAGTGATGCTATATCATAATTGCCAACATTTCAAAAACATTTCCAGGGACACTTTGCAGCAGAGCAAGCAAGCAAGTTAGCAGAGAATTGACAACCTACTGTTCAACTGCTCCGCCCACTCCATTCTGCGATCAGAACACACACATTTGATAGTAATAGTATAATTAAAACAAATCAGCACAGTTCCTTACCTAGTGTAAAGGAGCTGTTTGTATATTTTTCTTCTGGTTTGTGCCAGTTTAAACATTGGTCATTCAGAGACGGTGCAGTAAGAAGTCCGTGCCTAGACCTGCTCTGAGGGATCAATGGAGTACTTGCTGCACGCACATCTCCACCGGCTGTTCCTAACCATTAATTTATGTCACACATGCCCCAGCTCAGCTGCAGCCCTCCAAATCTCCTGAAGGGGACATTTCCAGGGACCAAAAAAAAAAAATCCAGTGACATACAACAAAATCCAGGAACTGTCCCTGGAAATTAGGGACTGTTGGCAACTATGCTATATACTGCTCCGGACACTTGCTAAGTTTATTTTTAAGAAAAGATACCAAGAAAATGAAGAAAATTTGATAATAGAAGTGGATTAGAAAGTTGTATAAAATTGCATGAAAGAAAAAAATGTGGATTTCATGTCCCTTTAATAATTTTATAATAACCTTTAACATACGCCACTATATTCCTGATCGTTTCACATGCTACACAGCACTTGCTAAGATTAGTGAAAATGAACTTCAAATGAGTAGTAGATTTTTTTTCGGACAATTTTAAAAGTTATGTCTTTTTCCACTCCCCCTGTACCATGTGACAGCCATCAGCCAATCACAAATGCATACACGTACCATGTGACAGCAATCAGCCATTCACAAATGCATACACACTTATTCTTGCACATGCTCAGTAGGAGCTGGTGACTCAAAAAGTTTAAATATAAAAAGACTGCGCACATTTTGTTAATGGAAGTAAATTAGAAAGTTGTTTAAAATTGCATGCTTTATCTGAATAATTAAAGTTTAATTTTTATTGAGTGTCTCTTTAACCTATTTTCTGTCAGACTATTCTGAAATAGCAAAACTTGTAAGCACTGGTAAATATTCCCAAAACATTTGGCAGTTTTAAAAACTTGTAAAACATTTAAATTATATGAAAATCTTATGAAATAGTTAACTGATGTATATACTATATAAAAATAAAAAGACTTAATGTCCCATTAAATAATGTTTTAGAAAGTGGAGCTAATGTTTCTAGATAATGGCTGCATTCAGGGGACTTGGAAGATATCTTTACACCTATTTGCATAGCAATAAATTCTACTTAAAGGGCCATTATACACTCATTTTTTCTTTGCATAAATGTTTTGTAGATGATCTATTTATAAAGTCCATAACGTTTTATTTTTTTAAAAATGTATAATTTTGCTTATTTTTAAAGAACATTGCTCTGATTTTCAGACTCCTAACCAAGCCCCAAAGTTTTATTTGAATACCGTCAGCTACCTTCTCCAGCTTGCTCCTGTTTGTTTAAAGGGTCTTTTCATATGCAAAAGAAGGGGGAGGGGGGAGTGTCTTATTTCCCACTTGCAGTGGGCTTTCCAATTACCTTTTCAGCAGAGCTAAACTGAAAGCTTCTAAGTACGTTTTTAAACCATTTAATATCAGTATCTGTGCATCTTATTCTTTATAGTAGTGTCTATTACATGCAGTTATATGAAAATGAGTGTATACTGTCCCTTTAATGGAACAAATACTGCATTGTTTGACCCATTTACTTGGCATTATCTATTTAATTTGCACAGAAAATAACATTTTTAAGAACAGATAGAAAATGGTTTGTAAAAGTATTTGTAGACAATAAAAAGACAAACGAATAGATAATCTTTTTGTACTATACCCATGCTATAAAAAAAGAAGAAAAAAAAAGTGACCGTTCTTTCTCTAACAAAACTTTTAGCCTGAGCATGGAGTCTGGATGCTGTGGCTTCCCTGTTTCTTTGTCGTCATTGTGTAAACTTACCCAAAATACTTTATAATGCACATAGACTAACATTTCCCAAAAACGTTTTTAGCAAAAAATTCTTACCATGTGCTATTTGTGCACAATTAAAAAATGGCAATCGCATTCTCTTTTCCATTTTACTTCAATTTCCAATGGTATTTTTCTCATGGGAAGAAAAACAAAATGGATGAATTCCTACCCAATCAACCCTAGTTTTGTGTAAATTTTGTATCCGTTGTGGCCCAGTGCCTTGAGTAAGCTAAAATATGCTAAGCTTATATAGTAGTATTTCTCATTTCAGTAGAGAAAAAGTTATTATAAAACACTTTATGAAATAGTTGGGTCCAAGAAATGTGTCTGCTCTCCTTTTCCCCCCTTTGGTCCAGTGAGATTGTTGGTTTGTATTTGAAAATTATACATAAACTAAAACACCTTTCACATTCTGTAGTGAAATGACTCCATTGCAAAAGGCTTAGATTTTTCCATTTTAAGTGGGTCTAATGTGATAAGGCAGTTATACAAATTGAATTGGATGTAAATTTGCATTTATTTTGGAAACTATCGCTTGTTGTTTTCACATGATACATTTAGAATATTCAACTTTTTGGTAGCTTTTATTTTTACTATTTAAGTTTGGAAACGATGTCAAATTTTTTTGTATTTCTTTAATCAATGTGTTTTCTTCAGTGGCATATCATATACATATATACATATATGTATATGTATGCATAAAATTGGATACAAATCTTAGCCTTTACATACTATATATAGCCTCAAATGAGAGTTCCCAAGCAGTGATAACTTGGTGTTGTGATGTACAGAAATGGAGAAAAGTATTAAACCATATTTAAGAATATTAAAAAAAAAAAGCAATAAATTCACACTGAAGCCTTGTAAGAATTATTTTGATATAGAAGTACATGGATAAATACGCATAGTATATTTAAATCAGTGATTAGAGCCATCACCCCTCTTCTAAGCCATTACATACTGAAACAATTCTGAACTCAATTTGGGAGAATTTTTACTGACCCCTAATTAAAATATAAAATAAAACACTCAGATTTGGTAAATACACAAAAATAGAATATAAAGGGGTCAATTTATGAAAGGCTTTGTAAGCCTTTCGACCCACTACGGCTGCAGGTTCTCACAAGAGAACTCCTTATTTAACAAGCAGCGGTCATCGCCAGAGGCGAGCTGCAGAGGACAGGGGCGCGTATGTACACCCCTGTCTGCCTCAGCTTGATAAATCGCCCCCAAAAACTTCTCTCTGGCTTTTTGCAGTAGCTTTCATAAACCTTTATGGAAACAAACTGTACACAGACACTCTGAGAATCAAACATGTTGACTGTTGATTAAATATTGATGAAGACTAACTAATGGGTTAAAAAACAATTTTTTAAGACAGATTTGCACAAGCATTTACCATGAGACAGTGTCAAGTTATAAAAAAGTGACCTTTGTTGGAGGCTGCTAACATACCTCATATCACATGGCTTAGCAAACGCGTTCATAATTATTATCTCTTTTACACAAACTCATCTTCAAGAAAAATGTATAGCTGTAATATGTTTTTACTAGTCCTAAAAATAAACTGATCATTGAAACCAAACAGTAAAGTCAAAGGGCTAAATTACAAGTGAGGCACAAATGGTTTTGAGCTAGCGTAATCGTGTTTTTGCAAGCCATTTTCATTTCATTGATATTACAAGTGAAGCGCAATCGCCCTTTACACTTCATTCCGTTCCGCGATCTCAGAGCTGTCGTTAACTGTTTTCCGAAACAAAAAACTTGCACAAAATACTTAAAAAATACATTACAAAGTACAGTTACAGTTAATAACACCGTCTGATAAAAATGATTTAAAAAAATATTGCATAAAAAAATTATAAGGGCTCAGAGATATGAGATCTTGGGTGTTAGACAAAAAAGGAAGGCAAATGGCTTTAACATTGAGACACATACATATACATTGCTAAATATATATTTGTATATATATACAGTATATATATATATATATATATATATATATATATATGTGTGTCTATATATGTGTACATATATATTTATTTATATGTGTATATTACAGTCATATATACACAGAATATAACGCCCTCGCACTCAATGAAGCAGAATAAGGACTTTAAATTTTTTTCTTTATTTCCATATTTCCATAAAAACAAAGCTTCAAGTGGTATATAAGCCAAACGCATTTCGTTAGTTAAAACATAACTTCCTCAATGGCTTTTATACCACTTGAAGCTTTGTTTAAAGAAAAATGTTTAAAGTCCTTATTCCGCTTCATTGAGTGCATTGAGTTATATTCTGTGTATGCAATTCTTCTGGAGACGGCGATGAGGTTTCCGGTTCTCCCTTGGCACCATTGAAGCGGTGTAGAAGTTCCCATATCTTTGTGGTTTCCGTGGGGAACAATATCACAAGCGCACCAGCGTGAAGAACGTGATGGGCGGAGTTTTGTGTGGAGTGTAGGGACGGAGAGGAGCACGGATCGCTTACAGGTGGATTCTAGACTTGTATATACAGTCAATATATACACATATAAAAACATTAATATATGTGTACACATAAGCATATAAAAACATGATAAAACATATTTATGCAATTTTTATTTTTAAAGGGACAGTCAAGTATAAATTAAACTTTCATTATTCAGATAGGACTTTTAATTTTAATTGACTTTCCAATTTACTTTTATCATCAAATTTGCTTTTTTCTCTTGGTATTCTTAGTTTAAACCAAACATAGGTAGGCTCATATGCTAATTTCTAAGCCTTTGAGGGCTGCCTCTTATCACATACTTTTTAAATCTCTTTTCAACACAAAGAGACAGAAAGTACACGTGGGCTATATAGATAACACTGTGTTCAGGCACAGAAAGTTATTTAAGATCTAGCACAATACAATGCTAAATTTAAGACAATAGATAATAAACAGTCACAGTCATGTGATCAGGGTGCTGGAAGAAGGTTCCTAGATACAAGGTAATCACAGAGGTAAAAAGTATATTAATATAACTGTGTTGGTTATGCAAAACTGGGGAATGGGTAATAAAGGGATGATCTATATTTTAAAACAATAACAATTCTATGGTTGACTGTCCCTTTAATACAGATTTTAACTATGTATTTACTGTAAATATATCACATTTACTAATGCGAATATACTTTTTTTCTCTCCATTAAATTCAATGGGGAATGATGTGAAAAGACAATGGCGTTTGTGCGATCTTGGGTGTCAAGTTTTTTCCACTTTTTTTTTCTCCATTGATCTCTAAGGGGGGATACATGCACGCACACACGTAAAATTAAGTTTGTCTTTTAACGCTATTTGGGTTAATGCTAGTGCAAAATACATTTTTTGTAGAACTTGTAATTTGAACGCAACACCGCAAGCACAAAAATTAAAATGCAAGCGGAGTTTTCGCTTATGCAAAAAAAAATAATAATACCGTGCCACTTGTAATCTAGCGCAAAATATTTTATGATTTAGATAGAGCATGTCATTTTAAAAAAACACATTCCAGTCTACTTCTATTATTAAATTTAGTATACTTTGCTGAAGAGTAAACCTAGGTAGGCTTATAGGCGCTCAAGAGCGCGCATGTGTCTTTATCACACTATGGCAACAGTGTTAGCAACATTGTATAATATTGCTACAAACATAGTTGCAAACACATTTGCCATAAAGTCTAAAGACTTGTGAATGCTTCCCAACTAAATCATGCCTATCTAGATTTATGTTCCAACAAAGGATATCAAGAGAACAAAGGGAATTTTAGTGAACTGTCATAGCCCAATAGACATAAAAAAGTGAGTTGACTGATGGGGACTACAAAAGTAGAAGGGAAGTCTGTGAAAATTAGGCTACGAGCACTCAAGTCCGCTAATACAATGGCCTCTGTTTCCTATTTTCATAACATTTTTAACAACAAGGTAATCTTTTGGGCTTTCATTACTAGGAGATTATTTTGTCATCAAATAGCAAACTTAACAAGAGGTAAAATCAGCCCATGCTGTGATTATGTGATTAGTATCATTAGTTAAAAATATGTAAATATAAAATACTCAGCAAATACTCTGCTTTCAGGTTGGGAATTTATTTGTTTATATCAAAGGGAATAAACTAACATAAAATGCTTCCAAATACAAAAAGAAATATATATATATTTTAAATTACAATGCTACTTTCTGGAAATGTATCAAATAAATTAGGAATGCATTCACATTCAGGACAGGAACACCCAGTAGGGAGCTTTCCGTGTACAGGTATAGTTGTCAAGGTTTAATGGGATGGAGGTGACCCGTGACAGATGGCCCCTTGATGAAGACACAAGTGTGGACTGATGACCAGATGGTTTAATTAGATGGCGGATACCTACGGCAAGAACACACATTTGTATATTTTGTACAGACACAATGACATAGCAATAACATTGCTTTTGAGACATTGGCCGTGTAATGGGTGTACGATAGCTGGAATGTTAAATAAATACATTTTATTATTATTAATAATAATAATAATGATAATTATTATTATATGTTAGAAACAGTGCAAACTTTTAGAGAACAAAGGTAGAACACATTATTATGTATGGTATTTAATTTTACCTACATATTTAATATAGTCCAATTAAAGTTTAGGAATATAAATTTCAAATTCAATAATGTTATTTTTCAGTATAAGATTCATTTGAAGTGTCATTTACTTTTAACCAATGAGCCATGGTTGTCACAACGCATGCATGCCTCAGAAACGCTGATGACATTCACAGAACAGTATAGTTTTTTTTAAAGTACAATGGGTAACAAAAAAAAAATGTATCTACAAAAATCCCTGTAGACTTCAAAGGGGCATTGTACTGTAAGATTTTCTCCCCTTTTATTTGTTCCCAATAATCCATTTATCTGCTGGAGGATATTGAATTATTTACAAATGGTTCCTTTACCTTTATTTTGTCATCTGAAATCATTGTTTTTGCTTACTAAAACCAGTCTATACTGAAAATATGAATACTTTCGTATTCTCTAAATAAAGTTGATGTAAAGAAGAATTAGCAGCAGCCCAGTAGGGGTAGGTAAGCGAGGTACTAAAATGTAAATTTGTATTTGTTTTAAGTATCAGCTTTTGTGTATTGACAAATAAATAAGACAAGGAGGTCTGCTCATTCTGCAAGCTCAGCCCTTTTGAATCTGTATTATTTTCAATTAACAAAAACAGCTATTTCATTAACAAATAAACCTAAAGGAAAAAATCAACACATTTTATACCCTGTAGATGGAATAAGACATTGTCAAAACAGTAAAGGGAAAACAATTTTACAGTACACTGTTCCTTTAAAGGTGATTTTCTGTGAAAAATCATTAGATAAACTTTTCTACAGGATTGTGATCAACCCCACATTTAGTTATATCTGGGTTTGATGTAGCCAGGGAGGTTTGGCTCCTTAAATATTATTTCTGCTTCTCAGCTTCTTTTTTTGATCCTAATGTAGCTGTTATGTGTGCTGTGATCAGCTGACTAACTTTAAAGGGACAGTCAACACAAGATTTTTTTGTTGTTTAAAAAGATAGATAATCCCTTTATCACCCATTCCCAGTTTTGCAAAACCAACACTGTTATATTAATAGACTTTTTACTTCTGTGACTAACTTGTATCTAAGCTTCTTCTGACCGCCCCTAATCACATGACTTTTAGTTATTATCTATTGACTTGCATTTTAGCCAATTAGTGCAGTGTCTACCACTAGCCACGAGCGTGATCACAATGCTATCTATATGGCCTACATGAGCTTGCTCTCCTCCTGTAAAAAGTAAATAAAATAGAGACGGCCTTCAAGAGCTTAGAAATTATCAGATGTGCCTTCCTAGGTTTTCTTTCAACTAAGAATACCAAGAGAACAAAGCAAAATTGGTGATAAAAGTAAATTGGAAAGTTGTTTAAAATTACATGCCCTATTTGAAAAATGAAAGGTTTTTTTGGACTTGACTGTCCCTTTAAGTAGGTAGATTTACCCAGAAATGTTTAAGCAGGTAGCTTATCCAGAAGCGTTTGGCTAATCCTAGGATTCCCCGGGTAAAGTCCGATGTATGATCTTACATCAGGCTTTACCCACAGCCGCTGGGGTAATGTTAGTTACCCGGGTAATCCTAGGATTACCCGGATATCTGACTTTAACCGTAACATATGAATATGTTTCTCCATTGTGAGCTACCAAGCCCTCATGAGCCCAACTGCCCATGTCTATGTCCCTTATTATTCCTTAATTGTAATTGAAGTGTTCAGTTTGAGATTATGAACAAGATGCTTTACCTGAATGTTTTTTTGTAACTAGATGTCCCTTGAAGAATAGAAACGTAAATTTCTGGAAATCCAACATATGTCATAGCAAGCCACTTGTCATTTAGTGTCCTAAAATCTGTTTTCTGTGTATATATTCATATATTGTACAAATGATGCTACAAAGGTGCAGGAGGCTGATGTGACATCTTGTTGCTTGGCAACTTTGCTTACAGAGTAGTGACAATTATCCTGTTTAGTGTCTGAGAAGTCTGTAATGCAAAAGAGATAGCGTAGGGAGCAAGGAATGCTGTATGTGCTAAATCATGCTTTTGTAATACTGGTCATTACAATGTACATGTTCTGAGAACAGTCCAATAGATGATACTTGTAACCCACTTGTGACAAACCAGAGTGTATATATCTATACTGTATATATAGTGTTATATCTATCAATCTTTATAGATATATAAATATATATATATATATAAAACTTGTTTTATATAACTTTTTTTTTAATGAGTGAAGAACAAAACTACTTCAATTACTTATATTTGTTAAATTAAGGGGACATGAAAACCCAAATTCTTTCTTCATGATTCAGATAGAAAATGCAATTTTAAATAACTTCTATTATTTAATGTGCTTCATTCTTTGGATATCCTTTGTTGAAGAAATGGCAATGCCCATGGTTAAGTCAATCACATGAGGCATCTATTTGCAGGCACCAATCAACAAATGATATCAAGAGAATGAAGCAAATGAGATAATTTAAGTAAATTGGAAAGATGCTTAAAATTACATGCTGTTTCTAAATCATGAAAGAAAAAAAACAGAATTTATGTTTACCTGATAAATTTCTTTCTCCAACGGTGTGTCCGGTCCACGGCGTCATCCTTACTTGTGGGATATTCTCTTCCCCAACAGGAAATGGCAAAGAGCCCAGCAAAGCTGGTCACATGATCCCTCCTAGGCTCCGCCTACCCCAGTCATTCGACCGACGTTAAGGAGGAATATTTGCATAGGAGAAACCATATGGTACCGTGGTGACTGTAGTTAAAGAAAATAAAATATCAGACCTGATTAAAAAAACCAGGGCGGGCCGTGGACCGGACACACCGTTGGAGAAAGAAATTTATCAGGTAAACATAAATTCTGTTTTCTCCAACATAGGTGTGTCCGGTCCACGGCGTCATCCTTACTTGTGGGAACCAATACCAAAGCTTTAGGACACGGATGAAGGGAGGGAGCAAATCAGGTCACCTAAATGGAAGGCACCACGGCTTGCAAAACCTTTCTCCCAAAAATAGCCTCAGAAGAAGCAAAAGTATCAAACTTGTAAAATTTGGTAAAAGTGTGCAGTGAAGACCAAGTCGCTGCCCTACATATCTGATCAACAGAAGCCTCGTTCTTGAAGGCCCATGTGGAAGCCACAGCCCTAGTGGAATGAGCTGTGATTCTTTCGGGAGGCTGCCGTCCGGCAGTCTCGTAAGCCAATCTGATGATGCTTTTAATCCAAAAAGAGAGAGAGGTAGAAGTTGCTTTTTGACCTCTCCTTTTACCTGAATAAACAACAAACAAGGAAGATGTTTGTCTAAAATCCTTTGTAGCATCTAAATAGAATTTTAGAGCGCGAACAACATCCAAATTGTGCAACAAACGTTCCTTCTTTGAAACTGGTTTTGGACACAGAGAAGGTACGATAATCTCCTGGTTAATGTTTTTGTTAGAAACAACTTTTGGAAGAAAACCAGGTTTAGTACGTAAAACCACCTTATCTGCATGGAACACCAGATAAGGAGGAGAACACTGCAGAGCAGATAATTCTGAGACTCTTCTAGCAGAAGAAATCGCAACTAAAAACAAAACTTTCCAAGATAATAACTTAATATCAACGGAATGTAAGGGTTCAAACGGAACCCCCTGAAGAACTGAAAGAACTAAATTGAGACTCCAAGGAGGAGTCAAAGGTTTGTAAACAGGCTTGATTCTAACCAGAGCCTGAACAAAGGCTTGAACATCTGGCACAGCTGCCAGCTTTTTGTGAAGTAATACCGACAAGGCAGAAATCTGTCCCTTCAGGGAACTTGCAGATAATCCTTTTTCCAATCCTTCTTGAAGGAAGGATAGAATCCTAGGAATCTTAACCTTGTCCCAAGGGAATCCTTTAGATTCACACCAACAGATATATTTTTTCCAAATTTTATGGTAAATCTTTCTAGTCACAGGCTTTCTGGCCTGAACAAGAGTATCGATAACAGAATCTGAGAATCCTCGCTTCGATAAAATCAAGCGTTCAATCTCCAAGCAGTCAGCTGGAGTGAAACCAGATTCGGATGTTCGAACGGACCCTGAACAAGAAGGTCTCGTCTCAAAGGTAGCTTCCAAGGTGGAGCCGATGACATATTCACCAGATCTGCATACCAAGTCCTGCGTGGCCACGCAGGAGCTATCAAGATCACCGACGCCCTCTCCTGCTTGATCCTGGCTATCAGCCTGGGGATGAGAGGAAATGGCGGGAACACATAAGCGAGTTTGAAGGTCCAAGGTGCTACTAGTGCATCCACTAGAGCCGCCTTGGGATCCCTGGATCTGGCCCCGTAGCAAGGAACTTTGAAGTTCTGACGAGAGGCCATCAGATCCATGTCTGGAATGCCCCACAGGTGAGTGACTTGGGCAAAGATTTCCGGATGGAGTTCCCACTCCCCCGGATGCAATGTCTGCCGACTCAGAAAATCCGCTTCCCAATTTTCCACTCCTGGGATGTGGATAGCAGACAGGTGGCAGGAGTGAGACTCCGCCCAAAGAATAATTTTGGTTACTTCTTCCATCGCTAGGGAACTCCTTGTTCCCCCCTGATGGTTGATGTACGCAACAGTCGTCATGTTGTCTGATTGAAACCGTATGAACCTGGTCCTCGCAAGCTGGGGCCAGGCCTGGAGAGCATTGAATATCGCTCTCAGTTCCAGAATATTTATCGGTAGAAGAGATTCTTCCCGAGACCAAAGACCCTGAGCTTTCAGGGATCCCCAGACCGCGCCCCAGCCTATCAGACTGGCGTCGGTCGTGACAATGACCCACTCTGGTCTGTGGAACATCATCCCTTGAGACAGATTGTCCAGGGACAGCCACCAACGGAGTGAGTCTCTGGTTCTCTGATTTACTTGTATCTTCGGAGACAAGTCTGTATAGTCCCCATTCCACTGACTGAGCATGCACAGTTGTAATGGTCTTAGATGAATGCGCGCAAAAGGAACTATGTCCATCGCCGCCACCATCAACCCGATCACTTCCATGCACTGAGCTATGGAAGGAAGAGGAACGGAATGAAGTATCCGACAAGAGTCCAGAAGCTTTGTTTTTCTGGCCTCTGTTAGAAAGATCCTCATTTCTAAGGAGTCTATAATTGTTCCCAAGAAGGGAACCCTTGTTGACGGGGATAGAGAACTCTTTTCCACGTTCACTTTCCAGCCGTGAGATCTGAGAAAGGCCAGGACAATGTCCGTGTGAGCCTTTGCTTGAGGAAGGGACGACGCTTGAATCAGAATGTCGTCCAGGTAAGGTACTACTGCAATGCCCCTTGGTCTTAGCACCGCTAGAAGGGACCCTAGTACCTTTGTGAAAATCCTTGGAGCAGTGGCTAATCCGAAAGGAAGCGCCACGAACTGGTAATGTTTGTCCAGGAATGCAAACCTTAGGAACCGATGATGTTCCTTGTGGATAGGAATATGTAGATACGCATCCTTTAAATCCACCGTGGTCATAAATTGACCTTCCTGGATGGAAGGAAGGATAGTTCGAATGGTTTCCATCTTGAACGATGGGACCTTGAGAAATTTGTTTAAGATCTTGAGATCTAGGATTGGTCTGAACGTTCCCTCTTTTTTGGGAACTATGAACAGATTGGAGTAGAACCCCATCCCTTGTTCTCTTAATGGAACAGGATGAATCACTCCCATTTTTAACAGGTCTTCTACACAATGTAAGAACGCCTGTCTTTTTATGTGGTCTGAAGACAACTGCGACCTGTGGAACCTCCCCCTTGGGGGAAGTCCCTTGAATTCCAGAAGATAACCCTGGGAGACTATTTCTAGCGCCCAAGGATCCAGAACATCTCTTGCCCAAGCCTGAGCGAAGAGAGAGAGTCTGCCCCCCACCAGATCCGGTCCCGGATCGGGGGCCAATATTTCATGCTGTCTTGGTAGCAGTGGCAGGTTTCTTGGCCTGCTTTCCCTTGTTCCAGCCTTGCATTGGTCTCCAAGCTGGCTTGGCCTGAGAAGTATTACCCTCTTGCTTAGAGGACGTAGCACCTTGGGCTGGTCCGTTTTTACGAAAGGGACGAAAATTAGGTCTATTTTTTGCCTTGAAGGGCCGATCCTGAGGAAGGGCGTGGCCCTTACCCCCAGTGATATCAGAGATAATCTCTTTCAAGTCAGGACCAAACAGCGTTTTCCCCTTGAAAGGAATGTTTAGTAGCTTGTTCTTGGAAGACGCATCAGCCGACCAAGATTTCAACCAAAGCGCTCTGCGCGCCACAATAGCAAACCCAGAGTTCTTAGCCGCTAACTTAGCCAATTGCAAAGAGGCGTCTAGAGTGAAAGAATTAGCCAATTTGAGAGCATTGATTCTGTCCATAATCTCCTCATAAGGAGGAGAGTCACTATCGAGCACCTTAAGCAGTTCATCAAACCAGAAATATGCGGCAGTAGTGACAGGGACAATGCATGAAATGGGTTGTAGAAGGTAACCCTGCTGAACAAACATCTTTTTAAGCAAACCTTCTAATTTTTTATCCATAGGATCTTTGAAAGCACAACTATCCTCTATGGGAATAGTGGTGCGTTTGTTTAAAGTAGAAACCGCTCCCTCGACCTTGGGGACTGACTGCCATAAGTCCTTTCTGGGGTCGACCATAGGAAACAATTTTTTAAATATGGGGGGAGGGACGAAAGGAATACCGGGCCTTTCCCATTCTTTATTAACAATGTCCGCCACCCGCTTGGGTATAGGAAAAGCTTCTGGGAGCCCCGGCACCTCTAGGAACTTGTCCATTTTACATAGTTTCTCTGGGATGACTAAATTTTCACAATCATCCAGAGTGGATAATACCTCCTTAAGCAAAATGCGGAGATGTTCCAATTTAAATTTAAATGTAATCACATCAGATTCAGCCTGCTGAGAAATGTTCCCTAAATCAGTAATTTCTCCCTCAGACAAAACCTCCCTGGCCCCCTCAGATTGGGTTAGGGGCCCTTCAGAGATATTAATATCAGCGTCGTCATGCTCTTCAGTAACTAAAACAGAGCAGCCACGCTTACGCTGACAAGGGTTAATTTTGGCTAAAATGTTTTTGACAGAATTATCCATTACAGCCGTTAATTGTTGCATAGTAAGGAGTATTGGCGCGCTAGATGTACTAGGGGCCTCCTGAGTGGGCAAGACTCGTGTAGACGAAGGAGGGAATGATGCAGTACCATGCTTACTCCCCTCACTTGAGGAATCATCTTGGGCATCATTGTCATTATCACATAAATCACATTTATTTAAATGAATAGGAATTCTGGCTTCCCCACATTCAGAACACAGTCTATCTGGTAGTTCAGACATGTTAAACAGGCATAAACTTGATCAGAAAGCACAAAAAACGTTTTAAAATAAAACCGTTACTGTCACTTTAAATTTTAAACTGAACACACTTTATTACTGCAATTGCGAAAAAACATGAAGGAATTGTTCAAAATTCACCAAATTTTCACCACAGCGTCTTAAAGCCTTGAAAATATTGCACACCAATTTTGGAAGCTTTAACCCTTAAAATAACGGAACCGGAGCCGTTTTAAGCTTTAAACCCCTTTACAGTCCCTGGTATCTGCTTTGCTGAGACCCAACCAAACCCAAAGGGGAATACGATACCAAATGACGCCTTCAGGAGTCTTTTATAAGTATCAGAGCTCCTCTCACATGCGACTGCATGCCATGCCTCTCAAAAACAAGTGCGCAACACCGGCGCGAAAATGAGACTCTGCCTATGCTTTGGGAAAGCCCCTAAAGAATAAGGTGTCTAAAACAGTGCCTGCCGATATTATTATATCAAAATACCCAGATAAAATGATTCCTCAAGGCTAAATATGTGTTAATAATCAATCGATTTAGCCCAGAAAAAGTCTACAGTTTAAATAAGCCCTTGTGAAGCCCTTATTTACAATCGTAATAAACATGGCTTACCGGATCCCATAGGGAAAATGACAGCTTCCAGCATTACATCGTCTTGTTAGAATGTGTCATACCTCAAGCAGCAAGGGACTGCAAACTGTTCCCCCAACTGAAGTTAATTGCTCTCAACAGTCCTGTGTGGAACAGCCATGGATTTTAGTTACGGTTGCTAAAATCATTTTCCTCATACAAACAGAATTCTTCATCTCTTTTCTGTTTCTGAGTAAATAGTACGTACCAGCACTATTTGAAAATAACAAACTCTTGATTGAATAATGAAAAACTACAGTTAAACACTAAAAAACTCTAAGCCATCTCCGTGGAGATGTTGCCTGTACAACGGCAAAGAGAATGACTGGGGTAGGCGGAGCCTAGGAGGGATCATGTGACCAGCTTTGCTGGGCTCTTTGCCATTTCCTGTTGGGGAAGAGAATATCCCACAAGTAAGGATGACGCCGTGGACCGGACACACCTATGTTGGAGAAATGGGTTTTATGTCCTTTGTAACTATATTAACAAAAAAGTGATGTAAAAGGGATACTGAACCCAATTTTTTTCATTTATGATTCAGAATTTTTGGTTCAGAATGCCTGGACAGCACTTGCTGATTGGTGGTTGCATATTACACGTGTTTTGTTATCATTTCATTGTAGCCCTTACACTTTACTTCAGGTCTACCGCCGCACTAGATTTTTTTTGCTCAAGCACAACATATAACTAACAACTTGCAACATAGGCAATGTTCATAACTCACAACTTTTAACATGAGCAATGTTTAGCACGACTGCGCTATCCTCTCTAAGTATAGGGCGCATTAAAGAGATGATAAACTAAAGATTCTCTGATTATTCTATTTTACCATTGACTTCTCATACCAGATATGCTCTATCCTGAGCTATCAATATTGCTCCACTTGTAATCTAGGCCAATATCAGTTCATGATGTGCAATTAATAATATCCTACGTTTTTTTCATAATATTATTTACATTTGTTTCAACATACAAACAGTTGCATTCATAAAGGAAAAGTCTAATGTTTATATTTTAGTTTTGTAAAAGTTTCACAGTTGAAACTGAGCAGAAAATCTTTAACACTGCAAAAAGTCAAGCAGACAGATATATATATATATATATATATATATATATATATATATATATATATATATATATATATATATATATATATTTTTTTTTTTAAAAGGCCATAACTGTTTTTAAGATACCAAGGCTGTAGAAATAAAAAATTCCTAACCATTCGTCAATCTCCTCGAATTCTTTTAAAATACTGCGTTGAACTAGACCCCAAGTTCATAATGATATCATAGTAAATAGAATAACTACTAAAGGATTTATTAAGAGCCAAAGTAGCTTAGAGCATTAGACTACTGACTGTTACTGGTTCAAATCCTACTTAAGACAGCTTATGCTTTTTTTTTCAAATAATCATTTAATACTGCTCATACTGAAATGCCATAAATAAAAGTACAAATACTCCCTATGAAGTGTAGCTATTTGTGTGCATATTTTATGTAAATAAACTTGCTATGCCACAGTGTATTACATATCAGGGGAGTAGTAACATCTGTATTTATCACATTAATAAATAAACAACATTTAATTGCAAATAAATAGTTCTTACACAAACATAAAAAGTAGAAAGGCTTCTGGATATGCTTAAAGGGAAAATGTATATAAGCAACCAGCCCATTGAGTCAACTGTATTCAAAGCTGTTGCAGGAATACCCTTTCAGATTGGCTGGTCTCTTTCTCTCCCATCCCAAATGAAAGGTTGACTTCTCCTTTTTACGTAGACAATAGTAAAGTGTTTCAGGTATTTTAAATGAAAGAATAAATGTAAAGGAGTAATATGCTATTAATGTAATACACTCCAGCAATTATTTTAATGGAGGAACATTCTATAGCATACTGTACCTTTAATGGGATTTGGAAATGTAAGATCTGTACTCTACCCCAAACGTTTTGAATCTTCTGTTCTCAATGAAGGGCTCATGTGTAAGGTTAGATACTTGTTTTATAGGTGTGCTGGCATGCAGCATAAGGGGGCACAAAGTTTAAAGGGAAGGTATTTTTTTAAATGATTTTTAATAGTTTTCAACCATATATAAACATTGGGTATAATCATTATGCTCATTAGGTCTATCAGACAGTCTCTAATTCTGAGCTCTGTCTCGCTGTCCCTCTGAGACTATTTGCACCACTCACAGACCACACAGACATGATCATTATCTTTCCCACTATTAACATATGACCCCACAATAATATCTGCAAATAAACTGTGCCCAATTTACTGTAGAAGATGGCCGGCAGTAATTGAATAATTGCTATGCTCCCCTTCTTCACCTATAAATATAGTTATTTAAGAATGAGATAGTACTATTACTGGGTGGTTCGATCTGTTCTACTTCATGTCCTCTGTGCCCTTTAACTTACATATAAAGTCAGTTTCCCTAGTATGTCATTCTACAAGTCGCCTTGACAACAGGTTTGTTTAATCAGGAATGAGAGGGGGGCAATTGTATCTGTTAATCCCAAATCAGATATATGGCGTGGCAATAGCAGGCAACTGCCTTTCAAACTGTGGGTTTCTATGACGTAAAGGGACAGTCAAGTCCAAAAATTTTTCTTTTTAAATTTTTTTTTTTTTACTTTTATCACCAATTTTGCTTTGTTCTCTTGGTATTCTTAGTTGAAAGCTAAACCTAGGAGGTTCATATGCTAATTTCTTAGACCTTGAAGACTGCCTCTAATCTCAATACATTTTGACCACTAGAGGGCATTAGTTCACATGTTTCATATAGATAACATTGAGCTCATGCACGTAAAGTGACCTAGGAGTGAGCACTGATTGGCTAAACTGCATGTCTGTCAAAAGAACTGAATTAAGTCAGCAGAAGCTTAGATACAAGATAATTACAGAGGTAAAACGTGTATTATTATTACTGTGTTGGTTATGCAAAACTGGGGAATGGGTAATAAAGGGATTATCTTTCTTTTTAAACAACAAAATTCTGGTGTAGACTGTCCCTTTAAACAGCTGAGATTGAGGAGTTTTGTACTTACACCTCCATCCCTTCTTCTGTCTGTATTTCTCAGGCTTGTCGTTACATTTATGGTGACATCACTAACATCCTTTGATTCTCATTATAATGCTGACCTGATCACCTCAAAGCAGAACTTAAAGGGATAGTAAAAGTCAAAATTAAACTTTCATGATTCAGTCAGAGTATGCAATTTTAAAAAACTTTACTATTTACTTCTGTTATCTAATTTGCTTCATTCTCCCGGTATCCTTTGTTGAAATGTATACAGGACCGTCTTTAACACAGGGCAAAAGGGGCAGCTGCCCTGGGCCCAGTCTCTGTTGAGGGGCCCAAGAGTCCTAAAAAAAAAAATTTTTTTTTTTTTTTTTTTTTTTTATTGTTCATACCAGACTGCTGATGTGACATGGGGAACACACACATTCAGTCCTAATACTGTCACAGTCAAAAGTACTCTGCTTATATTTTTAAAAAAAAAACTGTGCCAGACCGTGCCGGTGTCATGTGACATGCCAAGCTAGTGCCATGTGCTGTTTTAGATGTGCACTGTGCAGCACTGAATGCTAAGCCCTAACTCGGCATCAGAAAAGGTCCTATTGGGGTTACCACTGTTACCAGGTAACTGCTCTGGTGGTGGGGATTGTTTCTGGGTAGGGCTGACTGTAGGCGCATGCAGCAGAAAGCTGGAGCGGCAGGCACATGAGGATTTGAGCATCTGTGCAGCTGCATACACTGCTCTCTTCAGTCTTGAGGCTGTGTGACTCATCTCACACTGTATCCATGCAGCCTTGGACAGACAGCATCCAGTCTACTGGTCCCCTTAGCCCTGCTCTTTCTGCTGTGGCCCTAAGATCAAGTAGCTGAGTTTGTTAGGGGAATAGTGCTTTGTAGAAAGGTGTCAGTGGGAAGAATAAGTGAGTGCACACACGCCCCTCCCCATGCAGCATTGTCTAGTTCAGGGTGAGAGGGAACTTGTTCCTAGCAAAGAAGCGACATGTGCTGGTGTGGCTGATGTATAGCGTCATGCTGATACTTCACACATTAATGTAAGGTTTATTTTTATAGTTTTTATTTTCTCTCTGTCTCAGATTTTACAGCTTCCCATAGTAGTTCTGCTGTTCCAGTCAGTAAACTTATATTTGTCTGCACCTCCATGCTTCCTCCTTTACCTTGCTTTGCTCCTGTTGGCTGCCCTAAATCTCTTTAACCAGCTAACCTCACACCAGAATCACATTCAAAAGAATATTAAATGAATCCACAGTGGAGGAATTTATATATTTATTTACTTATTAGTACTGCTTAGGTCCAGTTTCACATATTGCATTTTTTTTTTAAATGATTAGCCCAGCAGTGGATGATCCACCGCTGGGCTAATAATAATAAAAAAAAATTGATTTAGTTGTTTTTTGGGATGTTGGGGTGGAGATCAAAATTGCATGGGGTGGGGGGCCCCAAGAAAATTTTTGCCCAGGGTCCAATCAATATTAAAGATGGCCCTGAATGTATATCTAGGTAGGCTTATGAGCAGCAATGCACTATTGGGAACTAGCTGCTGATTGGTGGCTGCACATATATGTCTCACGTCATTGCCACACCAGATGTGCTCAGCTTGCTCCCAGCAATGCATTGCTGATATTTCAACAAAGGGTACCAAGAGAATGAAGCAAATTTGATAAAATAAGTAAAATGGAAAGTTGTTTAAAATATCATGCTCTATCTGAACCATAAAAAAAAAAAAAGATTTCATGTCCCTTTAGGTGCAGGGGACAGAATTAACTCCAAAAGGGCCCACCCAGAATGACGACACGTGGTCATCATCCGCACTACATTCATTGTGTAGATGACAACCACATGCTGTCATCTGCACTTTAAAGGGACATTCCAGCCACAATTAGAAACCATATGAATGCATTTCCGTTTGGAAAAGAAGTATTTGTGTAATATACACATATTAACAAAAATGCTTCTAATAAAAGCTATAGCTGTTTTAAAAGTGTATTTAAAGGGACAGTCAACACCAGAATTTTTGTTGTTTAAAAAGAAAGATAATTCCTTTTGCATATCCAACACAGTTATAATAACACACGTTTTACCTCTGTAATTATCTTGTATCTAAGCCTCTGCTGACTGCCCCCTTATTTCAGTTCTTTTGACAGACATGCAGTTTAGCCAATCAATGCTCACTCCTAGGTCACTTTACATGCATGAGCTCAATGTTATCTATTTGAAACATGTGAACTAATGCCCTCTAGTGGTCAAAATGTATTCAGATTAGAGGCGGTCTTCAAGGTCTAAGAAATTAGCATATGAATCTTCTAGGTTTAGCTTTCAACAAAGAATACCAAGAGAACAAAGCAAAATTAGTGATAAAAGTATATTGGGAAGTTGTTTAAAATTGCATGCCCTATTTAAATCATGAAAGTTTTTTTTGGACTTGACTGTCCCTTTAAGTATGCACCATGCACCAGCGTTTTAAAAACAGCACTTTCTCAGAGAGCCTAAGGTGCTTGTACCATTTGGTAATGACTCAATTTGTTAATTGCTAACATGTTATAAGCCCCACTGGTGCTCTGAGCAGCCGCAGTATTTAAAATGTTGGTGCACTGAGAATATCTAGCTATGCTTCATGTGAACGTGCAGAGAAAAATGTTAACACTAAAACAGTGATAACTTTTACTAGAAGCATTTTTGCCAATACATGTATATTGCAAATATGTTTCTGTTCAAAGATATAATTAATCTATGTGCATTAAAATTTTGACTGGAATGTCCCTTTAAGGTAAAAAAAAAAACATTGTACTCAAAAATGTTCTGTCATCTGTCTAAGTCAAGAAATATGCACAACGGATACTGTTAAATTAGTTTACATTTAAACAGAAATGCAATGTGTTCAACCACTGCAAAGGTGTTAAAAACATAGTAAAAGTACCACTCGAACGCTTCAGAGCACTCTCGGTTCCTAGTGGAAACTGCTGTCCACCCAATCAGCAGCAACAGGCACAGGGGGTAGTATCTGCTCCGGACCAGCAATTGTCTGTGGCTCTCAAGCTGCGCTTTATCTATGTATTTAACTCATTTGAGAAGGTTAAACACATAGCATTCCAGGGTGCTAGTGTTAAAATTACATGCCCAAATGACTTAGCAAATGTACTTTTTTCACAATAATAGTCCTATGAAGTAAGTTTTTTGCTATGTAATTGTTGTCAAAATCAAAGTTATGTGGAAGCGTAGAACTAAAAGATATTTTTCCTCTTTAAAATCTGAGCCTGTGTGTCTCATATATTTTAGTTACTTTATTTCAGTCATTTTAATATTATCTTTATAACTTTCCACAACCTCTTCTGCAGAAAAGGTTTTCCACAAATCTATCACCCTCTTCATAAAGTTGTTACACTATATTTATTTTTCATTTTTTATTCTTGGAATGGGATACTGTTCAGTGGCAAAAAAATAATATCATTATGGCTGCGGTAAAAACACAGCCATTTTTTAACCTCCTACCAATAATTTGACAGCAAGATTTCTACAAAACATCAACTAACTGCAAAAGAATTTCATACTCATGAAAAAGCATGAAAGAAAAATATTAGCATATGTGGGGTCTTTATGCCAACACATTAATAGATCCAGAAAATTTAAAGGCAGATATTAAGCACTAACCAGGCTGTTATTCAACGGCTGCACAAATAAAGATACCATTAGAAACTTGTCATTTATAAATCTGTCACAAAAATGTAAAACTTCTACCTAAATCTGCCATCTACTTACAAAGCATATCAGTAAATTATACTTTGCAATATATATTTGTATTTCTGGCCCAACATTTTCTAAATTCTCCTAATACCTTCCTTACTCACTGTTTTAATACTCAAGTCATTGTGACACGCGCAGTAAGCAAAGACGTGCAGAGGAGGGTTCAAACCCTCAGCTGCGCTGATAACATCTCGTTAAAACATTCATGTCTGAATTTAAGATCATGAAACATTTAGGAGCAGCTGAGATAAATAATGAAATATTTAGAGTGCTCCTGTTAGCTAATTGCCGACAGAAAGGACAAAGTGAGACAGGAGCAATAAAAACATAAACAAATAACTAAATAGAACTAATAAAATCCCTAGGAATAGCATTAACCACCTGTGTGCTGTATAGTTTATATAAACATGCATCAGAGATGGTGATAGGTAGAAATTATGAACAGTAAAACAGGGATAAACTATTCATGTCTACAGGATATTCCAGCAGGCCAGGATTTGAGTGTATCTCTATATAATAAAATCAAACTAACTGATTTACGTATTACTGTCTGTCTGTGATCAAGGTGGAATATCTGCAAATCCAATTATTCACTGTATGGCTTTCTAATTTATTGTAAACATTATGCTTTGTTCATCCAGATCTGAGTGGTGACCCCTAAAGATTAGGAAATGGAGGAGCAATTTCCCTCTAGGATAAAGGGTGATCACATTGTGCTCATAGCCTACAGCTGCAATTAATAACTTGGGTCAACCATTTTTGGGATATAAAGGCCACAGTTTTATTTATGAGAAACACGAGTAGGGTATGAAGGAACCCAGGGATGGTTCTAGATCATACAATTTGAGGGTATAAAAAGTTCTTCCCAATGCTAAATATCAAGGGTGCAAGGGTACGGTTTGGAGAATTAATCTTTTACCTTTTGTTTGTAAATCTCCCTTCTCCCTCCTACCTCTCTCATTCCCTGCACATAGTACAGACATGTAAATAAGGCAAATTCAGGGCAGCTGGCGCCTTTGTGATTTGGGGTCACTACAGTAATAAATAAAGTGCATAGCCCCACTCTGCATCCCATAGAGCCTCTACTGAAAGAACCAAATGTCTGTGGTGTTTCTTAAGGAGTGCTGAACTCAACTACCTCCAGTTTTTATATAGGTGAACCAAATTGAGGATTTAACAGCTTATTATTTTATTTATTTATTTATTTATTTATTTACAAATTAGGTGGGGATATTGTCAGCTGCTCCAGTGAGTAGTGTCCCATTTAAATTAATGACAGTTCAGGTCTTAGCCTGCTATTCCTCTCATGGTCATAGAACCCCTATGGTCTTTCATCTATTATTGTTTCTCTTTACTCTTTACTCTTTTTTCTCAACTTCTCTTTGGCCTTCAGCTAAAGAACACCCCACAGTGTTGTTTATTACTCTATAATGATAAGAGTCATTTTACCCTGACATCAATTGACAATGGTACATTTTTAGTAAAATATTCAATTAATTTGCTGCCTTTTTAGCAAAAATAGATAAATAGTTTTTCACTTTGAATTAGCTTTTTGCACAAATTCATGCAACATGCATTTCAATTTTACTGATTGCAGTCTATTGCAATAGGAATTTTTTTTCAAAAATCGTCTTTGCAAATATTATGGTAATTTTTATGTAAACTTTCTGAGCTTTTTATTTTTATCTACAATGAAATATAGGATGTAAAGAGAGATGACATTTGTAAAACTACTTAAAACTTCATAGAGAAGAAACTCCTCTTTCAAATGAGGTAAAAATAATGAATACAAAATGGAATAGACAAGGAAACCTATTTATATTTAATTATATGTTAAACAATCCTTATGTGTACTAAATAAGAAGTTGTACTAGTGAGAAAGGATTAATTCACCATTGAATGGGTGGGTTTTAATGTAATTAAAGGGACAGGAAACCCCAAAGTTTTCGTTCATGATTTGGATAGAACATACAATTTTAAACAACTTTCCAATTTACTCCCATTACCAAATTTGCTTTGTTCTCTTGCTATCATTTGTTAAAGGAAGAGCATAGCACTACTGACAACAAGATGAACACATCTAGCCAGCCAATCACAAAAGACAAATGTGTGCAGGCACCAATCAGAATCTCCCACTAGTGTAGGATATGTGTGTATTATTTTTCAACAAAGGATACCAAGAGTACAAAGCTCATTTAAAAATTGAAGTTAATTTAAAAATGTCTTAAAATGACATGCTCTATCTGAATCATGCTAGTTTAATTTTAACTTTCCTATACCTTTAATGAATGCAGTATTTATTAAAAATGTTCCCAATTACGGCCAGCCTTGGAGGTATTGAGATATGAAGATTTTCACTTAGTGATCAGTTAATAACTGAAAGTAACATCACACTGAGATATTAATGACTGACACTGACATTTTACACCCTTTATAGCAGACAATGTGCTTATAGAAGCGTCAAATGCATCAGATGAGTATGTGAAGGGATAAGTAATATATGTCTATGATAATTTTAACATTTGCAAAAAGTAAAATAGATTTGTAATTTATTTAAACATCCTCAGAATGCCAGTCATTAATGTCTCAGCATGATGCTTGTTTCAATTATTAACTATTCTTGCTCTTCTTTCAAAATAGGAACTAAGTGAAAATTATCTTTGGATTTTGTGGAGAGCTATCGGACAATACTTTGAAGGCAAAGACACAATGGAAACAGTAGAGATATTGCAGTACTTATATCACCACTTTCTTCAACAGATAGGTGAGTACTATTCACTTAAAGGGACAGTCATCTCCAAAATGTTTATTGTTTAAAAAGATAGTTAATCCCTTTATTACTCATTCCCCAGTTTTGCACAGCCAACATGGTTATAGTAATACACTTTTTACCTCTGTGATTACCTTGTATCAAAACATCTTCTGACAGCCCCTGATCAAATTACTTTTTATTTATTATCTATTGACTTGCATTATAGCCAATTAGTGTTGTTTTGTGCACAACTTCCCAGACGTGAGTACAATGTTATCTATAAGGCCCACATGAACTAGCAGTATCCTGTTGTGAAAAGATAATAAAAAGCATGTGATAAGTGACTGTCTGTAGTGGCTTAGAAACAGGCAGAAATTTAGAGTTTTAAATGTTATAAAGTATAGTAAATATAACGATGTTAGTTGTTCAAAACTGGGGAATGGGTAGTAATTATTTATCTTTTTAAACCATAACAATTTAGGTTCTGACCCTGACTAGAAAATATCACCTGAACATCTCTATGTAAAAAAAGAAGATATTTTACCTTAAAATTTCCTCAGTAGCCACATCCCATTTTAACTTAGACTAATAACACCATTAACAACATTGCTGTTATAATTTTGTGATTACCATTTATTAATATCAGATTCAAGATAAATAAAAACAGAAAGGAAAGCAACCTGCCAGGATTGAAAAACAGCTCAGTGGCTTGTTCTATGGCCCGGGTACCTAGGAGTAGCTTCTTTTAGCCCAATTGGGCTTTTCACAGAACTTTCCTAAAGTATATAAGTTTGATCTGAATTGAGCAAGGAATCCACGTCTGATTCCGCCCCATTACCCTTAATGTGTCATAATACAAATACCAACAGAAAGAGAGGCAATCTGCCAGGAACAAACAGCTCAGTAGCTTGTTCTATGGCCGGTTACCACCAAGGAGTATTTCTTTTATCCCAATAGTGCTTTTCAGTGAGGAGAACTTTCCTGAAAAATATCAGTCTGATCCTGCCTAGCAAGGTCAGTCCAGCCCCGAAATACCAGGCAATTCTCCTCTGAACAAGGTAAATGGCAACTTCAAGAAATGCCACTTGTAATATACTTAATAAGGAGGTAAATAATGGGCCAGAGTACAAGTTGAGCGCAAAATATTGCTTTCCTGAAAGTAATATTTGCTCTCAACTTAGTAATACCAGCACACACAAATGTATTACCAGTGAGGTGCAATGAAGAACATTGGAATGTAAAATAATAATAATAATAATTACCTTTTGGGAGTTTTATGCAACTTTTTTGAATTGCATAACAATTAACCAGAGTTCTGAAATTGTAAAATCCTGATAGGCTTTAATTTCAAGTGTGCTCAAGCGAACACATTTACTTTCAATAGCTGTAAAAAGATGACTAGAAAATCTCACCTGAACATCTCTATACAAAAAAAGAAGTTATTTTACCTTAAAAAATCCTCAGTAGCCACATCCCATTGTAACATAGGATAATAACATCATTACCAACATTGCTGTTATAACTTTATGATTGCCATTTATTAATATCAGGTTCAAGATATAAATAAAAACAGAAAGTGAAGCAGTCTGCCAGGATCGAACAGCATCTTAGTGGCTGGTTCTATGCCGGCCCGGTCACCACCTAGGAGTAGCACTTTTAAGAACATTCATGAAGTATATAAGTTTGATCCCAACTAACAAAGTCAGTCCAACTCCAAAATACCAGGCAATTCTCCTCTGAACAAGGAAAATCGCAACCCCAGGTGATTGTTTTTGCCATCCTTAGATCTCGACAGTGAGGCGCAGCCATATTCCTCTAAGCACATTGGGCAAGGAGTCCACGTCTGGTCTCCCCCATCACCCTTAGAGAGACTTTACCCAGGGTCATAATACAAATACAAACAGAAGCAGTCTGCCAGGAATGAACAACAGCTTAGTGGCTTGCTCTATGGCCCGGTTACCACCTAGGAGTAGCTTCTTTTAGCCCAATTGTGCTTTACAGAGAGGAGAATTCTCCTTTAAACAAGGAAAATGGCAACTTCAAGGTATGCCACTAGTAATATAAAAAGGAGGTAAATAATAGGCTAGATTACAAGTTGAGCGCAAAATATCGCTTCTGCGAAATAAATATTTGTGCTCAGCTTAGTAATACCAGCGCACGCAAATGTGCGCTGGTTTTACAAGTAAGGTGCAATGAAGAACATTGGTATGTAAAATACTCATAACTACCTTCGGGTTTTTTATGCAACTTTTTTGAATTGCATAACAGTTAATCCGAACTCTGAAATTGCGATATATCCCATTGCATGTTAACTTCAATTGTGCTCAAGCAAACGCGTTTACTTTCAACTCTTTCTTTTCTTTCTTTTTTCTTTTTTCTTTTTTTTTTTTGAGGTATATCCAAAACATACAATAAAACAGAGACAGAATATTTCACATCCAGTAAATAGAATATACATGACATAACAGTTTACAAACTTCATACATTGGAGTCTCTTGCACTAGATAATTTTGCTGAGGTAGATCTGCCATAACATATATGCAACAAAGATCAATTATAAAAATCTCAACGCAAAGTATAATTAGAACCTCGCATAGTTTTTTATTTTTAATTTTATATGAATCTTATAACATTAACCAATTAATAAACACATCTGAAATAAGTAAGGGGAAGGGAGGTAGGGTGCTGACATCAGCCCTGCATAGGGGTCTGTTATAAACAACTAGGCATGGAAGTACTAATTGAATTTTAACACAGTGAATCACAGGCATTTAGGCTACCTTTCTTAAAAAAAAAAAAAAAAAAGAAGAAATAACTTATCTGGTTCAGTGAGGTTGGACAACTAGGCATCTAAATAATCCCGCGGAATAGAGGGGGACAGGGTAGGAGATATAGTTTTAAAGTTAGAAGGTAGAAAATAAGGGGAAGGGGAAAAACAAATTAGGTCGTAAGCTTTAGGCAGCAATTCCTCTAAGGGACCAGACAGGTACAATAGGTTGTATTAGATAGTGTTAGTCTCTTAAGATAGTCTCTTTTTTGAACTACAACTCACTATTAAACATCCAAAAGTACCGTAACTTACACAGAAGGGAGGTTAATATTTAGAATCTATGTTCTAGCATGTACTGAGTAAACCGTGTTTAATGGGAAGGGAAGTAACCTATTGATATTGGTGGTCAGGGATATAATACTAGAACTACGGCTCTCTTCTTGAGCCTTAAATTATACAAACTCGGGTGGGCCTCAAGTGAAATGAGCTATTATGAAGTTAAGGTTAAGAATAGGGCAAACTTAGGTAGTAAAGGGTCTACTCACTAATGGAACCTGTGATACTTAACCCTTTTTAGAACTAAGAATGCATAGGCCTCTATTTAACAAAGTCTGGCGGACCTGATCCGACAGATCTCGCTGAATACGGAGAGCAATACACTCTCCGTATTCAGCATTGCACCAGCAGCTCACAAGAGCTGCTGGTGCAACGCCGCCCCTTGCTGACTCGGGGCCAATGGGCCCCCAGCAGGGTGAATTCCGGCGATGTCTGTCCGCCTGCTCAGAGAAGGCGGACAGGGTTATGGAGCAGCGGTCTTTGTGACCGCTGCTTCATAACTGCTGTTTCTGGCGAGCCTGCAGGCTCACCAGAAACACGGGACATCAAGCTCCATTCGGAGCTTGATAGATAGGCCCCATAGTGTCTCTTCAGGTCACTAGTGGATCAAACTTGTCTTATTTAAATTTAACGTAAATCAATCCTCTGCTCAATAGTCATAGGTTAACACCGTTTTAACATATAAATTCTCGTCTATAAAAAATGTACCATACCTGGCAAATATTAGAATGAGAACGTTAATACACTTGGAGTCACCTTGAAATTTTAATGAGACCATCTTGTATATCATATAATAAACATTTTTCCTACTGTGGGCTCTCATTTCCTTGGACATATATAGTGTTTAACCTCCTGAGGAATGTAATAAATATAGCGTAACTACTGGATTCTGATATGTTTAGCTTGTTAACTCCGACTTCTAAAGCAGCACCATCTTCAATAGAAGAGGCTCGTATTAACACAATTTTAACTTGTACATCTTTATCTATAAAAGTCTAACATACATGACAAATGACATACTGAATACCTTAATAATCGCGGTGTCAAAATGAGTCTTTAAGTAATCCAACTTGCGCCAACATGTACAGTCATTAATAATATATAACATTATTTATGATTTAATAGACAAAAAGTCATAGAAAGTTTTCAATAAGACTATCTTGTGTAGATAGTAGCAAACATTTAGCTTACGATGGGCCTACTTACAGTTAGGAAGACTAAAGTTAACACATGACACATCCTAAAGTGATTAAAGTAAAAGAGCTTTCTCCGCTTCTACCTTATAAATAGGATACTTAGCATTCTCAACATGAAGGTCATTCAGCAGCTGGATGGCTCACCTCTCTCAAAAACAAGTTTGTGAAGCTGGTGTGAACCTGTTGTGGGAGTGAATCCATGTTAGGAGATTGGCGTTTGCCAGATGTCAGTCTTTGCGGCAGAGGACGCCATTCAGAAGCAGAAGGACTGAGGATCACTGATGAACTAAAAACCAAAGCTGAAAAACAGAAGGATTACTTCCATCTGGATGTTGACGGTTGGTCACTAGACTTTGGAGCAGAAGTGGAGGACCATTCCTTTAAGAGATGTTGGCCTCTAGAAGGTGTATCAGCAACAAAAAGAGGACCTTCCTTATGGATAAGAAGCTTAGTCGGGTAACCCCATCTATACTTAATGCCCATTTGGCGGAGAGTTTTAGTGATATCTCTGAAGGTTGCCATTTTTTGGATGGTAAACTGTTATAGGTCTGGAGAGACTTGAATATTCTGGAAACGTTCTAAGAGTAGGGTTAGAGAACATAGCTTTCGTGATTTGCTCTTTATATGTAAAGAAGTGAAAACGAGCAATGACATCTCACGGTTTTTCTGTTGATACATTCCTTCCTCTAGGTAGCCTATGTACTATTATATTTTCATTTAGAGTTTGTGGAGCCTTTAAATATTCACAGAATTCAGTAAGGAAGGTTTCCAGATTTTGCATTGTGACTTCCTTTGGGATCCCTCTAAACCTTTTTAATTTAAAGTGGTTGACTACAGATTTTTTAATGTCCGTAAAATTAGTGGCCTTCTTTTTAGACCCCTGTAGCATGATATAGAAACCCTCTGCCAACTGGCACCTTTCTAGATATCCAGCTCACCTAGACTTATATTACAGAATCAATATCAAAGCGTTTTAGCATTCGTGTTCACTGATAACTCTTATCTTGTGAAATTACTGTGAGAATTTTGAGGCCCACCTAAATCTTGGGCTATTTATACCATCATGTTATGATTGAATTTTCAACATTGAGCGATCAAAGCTATTAAGATCTCCAGACTAAAAGAAGGACAAGCGCAAGAGCAAACTTCTTTTGTATAGTATGTCCAGTGTATGCTTATAGTTTGACCTTTCCTGAAGAAAATATATAAGCCCAAAATGTCCAATTTCTTTTTTTATATACAGGGGCTGCTGTGTAATTGAATGTTCTCCTATTAATACGCCTTTGATTATACTTGTTGCGCACTTAGGCTTAACCTTGCCTTGGGGACTGTGATTCCATTGTGCAGTCTTAGAAGTGATTTACACACAGAATTATAGGTCCAGTTCTAACAATTCCCAGTTTCACTGACAAGATGGTTCTGATTTATTAGTACCCAGTTGTCAATACTTAGGTATGGTTTGGGCCCAAAACAGCGTTGGTAAAAGTAGACCGTCAGTCAGTTTGTGGAAGAGATCTACAAAGCTCAATTCACAGAAGCTGTTAGATTAGTTGGTCTGTGGTGTAAATGAGCAGTGTTGTGTGTTTTCTCACTAGCGGTGAGTGTCCCTGTGTGTTGGGTAAACTGCCCTTTAAGTGGCGTTATCTCCTACTGCCTCAAGGGAGGGCTATTAAGTTACAGTGCAGATGCAGATTTAGACATTTAGCAATGTCCCGAATGTGAATAAATTTAAGGGTTAACTTATTCTGTAGACTGTTCCATCAAATGATCAGAAGGCCCCGATAATAGTCCAAAAACAGGTAAGTGGCGATCTCCACTATCTAATACTGTAGGGAAAGATGGCAGATTTTCGCGCCCAGAACGCTAATACCGCTTAACGGTGAAGAGCTCTTTGGCTATGGTCTGGAATCCTTTAGAGCCCGTAATTTTGGTTGGCTCGGGCTAAGGTCACGTAAACAGCCTTCTATAATCCCCAAGCAGAACTAGAGTCCATCAGGCGGATACCGCACGATCACGGGTCATAAACAGTAGCTCCACTATTATTCAGGTTTGTGAAAATGGTTACCGGGCTGCTTCAAAAGTCTCAGGATATCAAAGTAGATTGGAAGATATTTGTAAATGTTATATTGGTAGTGATATGCTTGCTTGTATAATTAGCAGTTATACTCTCTAGAATCTGGAGAGCTAGGTTCCGCTGCGTCCTCTCACTCCCGTGGCTAGCTACGCCCCCCCACTTTCAACTCTTAATAATGAAAGATATAAGACCAGTGAGCGCAGGGTGAACTACACCAAATTCCTGAGAATACCTATGTGTTCCCAAAATAGGTAAGTAAGATAGCTAAAAAGGGGGAGTGAATCAGGAGCGCTACAGCTAAAGGTGCTAAGAAATAAGACTATGAATACTATACTTAAAAATATGACAAGGACAATATTGTATCTAAAATATGACACAATTTAATTGCACAAACGATAATAACAAATAAAAACGGACGTCTCCGTAAGTGAAACTTCTTAAGTTGCCGCCATATAAATGTTGTAATAGCAAAAAGAGTTTGTGGTGTACACTGTCAGTATTTTTTATTACGTGTTGGTTTGCTAGCAAACAAGGGCTTACCCCAGACTTTCCACTCAATGTTCTCTGTGGGTTAGTTACAGCCGTATGCGTGATGACATCACTTATGTGGGCGCTGTCCCAAACGAGCTTTCTGATTGGTCCAAATTCGGAACCAGCCAACAGCGGTAGTGGTGACTCTTTTATCTAGAGTATAGCGATCATCCGATGAAAGGTACCTGCTCTTAGTGCTAGGTAGCACGCAAGGTACAGAAATAAATGATGTAAGTAAACTTGATTATCCGATAAGGAGTTCAGAGAGTTAGTTGCAAAGTCTTTCCAATAGCTAATTATATTAGCGTAATTGCACAATCCTCATGAACACTGTGGTAGCTCCAGCTACATATAGTGAATCTCAGTAGTTGTTGCAGCACATCAACGCGTTTCTCCCTCTACAGGGCTTTCTCAAGATGAATAATCTGCAACAGGTGTATCTTCATTTAAAGGTGTAGCTTGCTTCTCATTGGTTATGAAACACCTGGGAGTGTTACCTAAGGCGGTCTTGATATTTTAAGATGGTATTGACAAGCAACCAAATAGCTACTTCACATTAATATAAAAAAGGGGGGGGGGGATTTAGAAAAATTTCTGAAAATAAAAGAGGCAGAATTGATTTATAGACATAATACTCTGTTCCCGGCTGGTCTAAATTCTGAACTAGACATTTCCCCATTTCTATTGGATTAATAATAGCTATGTAATGCACGTTTTTGCACTTTATTATTTGATACAGATAGTACCGATTTAGACCCACAATGTAACTATCTTCTAACTATATTCTAAGTACTCATTGTTTTTAATAAATGTTTTTAATAAATGTTTTTAATAAATGTTTTTAGTATATATTTTAACAGAAATGATTGAGATATTGTCTAAAAGACACAATATTTACTATAACGATCACTTTTAAGGGAACTCTGTGAAATTTACTGATAGGGATTACCCTTTTTTATATTAATGTGAAGTAGCTATTTGGTTGCTTGTCAATACCATCTTAAAATATCAAGACCGCCTTAGGTAACACTCCCAGGTGTTTCATAACCAATGAGAAGCAAGCTACACCTTTAAATGAAGATACACCTGTTGCAGATTATTCATCTTGAGAAAGCCCTGTAGAGGGAGAAACGCGTTGATGTGCTGCAACAACTACTGAGATTCACTATATGTAGCTGGAGCTACCACAGTGTTCATGAGGATTGTGCAATTATGCTAATATAATTAGCTATTGTAAAGACTTTGCAACTAACTCTCTGAACTCCTTATCGGATAATCAAGTTTACTTACATCATTTATTTTTGTACCTTGCGTGCTACCTAGCACTAAGAGCAGGTACCTGTCATCGGATGATCGCTATACTCTAGATAAAAGAGTCACCACTACCGCTGTTGGCTGGTTCCGAATTTGGACCAATCAGAGAGCTCATTTGGGAAAGCGCCCACATAAGTGACGTCATCACGCATACGGCTGTAACTAACCCACAGAGAACATCGAGTGGAAAGTCTGGGGTAAGCCCTTGTTTGCTAGCAAACCAACACGTAATAAAAATACTGACAGTGTACACTGGACTCTTTTTGCTATTACAACATTTATATGGCGGCAACTTAAGAAGTTTCACTTACGGAGACGTCTGTTTTTATTTGTTATTATCGTTCGTGCAATTAAATTGTGTCATATTTTAGATACGATATTGTCCTTGTCATATTTTTAAGTATAGTATTCATAGTCTTATTTCTTAGCACCTTTAGCTGTAGCGCTCCTGATTCACTCCCCCTTTTTAACTCTTAATAATGCACTGCTTCGCAAGTGTGCAAACAGCCACTATAAACTCCCTATCACTCGCGTGCACAACAGTAGTGTGATGGACTCCGGCTATCCCAACTGGGTAGCTCCGCCAAAAGGGTCCTAATAGCCCACCCTAATAACAAGACAAACCAGTATTAAGGTGAAAACACAAATAGACTTTATTGGGAAAAACACACTGCTTTTATACACATTGGCCATCTTGATAAGAGCCTTATCTGATCCCAAAATTCACGCCATTCCCGCCCCTCCAGACAGACTGGCACCTCTATATGACCAACAGTCACATAGGGATCCCATAAAGGCTAGGTCACCGTTTCGGGGTGATCCAGAGGGAGCGGCGGCTATTCCCGGGTATCGTTGGAGAGCTACGGGGCCCCAAAGTGTCACAGTCCAAAAAGTGACATGATCCATCGCTGGGGGCCAGAGCGGTAGCTGAGTAAAGGTACACTGGGTCAGCAAGTGGAAGTAGTGGTAGAGGGGGGGTTTGAAACCCTGCGTTCTGAAGTGAGCTCCCACCTGGCAATCACCCAAATCCTTGCCCTTCATAGGAAGTACAAATCCCCAAAAGAGCAAAGGCAAAGGGCCTCTGGAGCAACCTAGGTTGAAGTTCAGCAGTGATCCCTAGCAAACCCAGCCGGCGAGTAGTTCCACAAGCCCGGCACTTTTGAAAGGGTACAAGTGGCCAGAGATCAACTCTTTCAGTGACAAAGTACAAACAGTGTAGAAACAAGTGAAAAGGTGTCGGGCACAAAGTTATCCAATATTGAGGGAGGGTGGCCTTGGTATCCGTGACATGTATCAAATGCACATGTTATATATATATATATATATAATATTTTATACATATACAAAAATTAATTTATTGCCAATAGTTATTTACATTTCAGCTCTGCAGGACAAAGACTAAACTGTACAGTAATAGTGACAAAGAGAAGATAGAAAGCTCTTTTGGACATGGCACATATAGTTTAGCATAATAGAGAAAAAGAGTAATTTATAAATGTCATTATTATTTTCCAAGAGTTTATTTTTCCATAAAACCCATTATTAACTCATTTTATAAATTACTATTGCAAGCCCTTGTCTTTTGCCACACAAATACTGTAGACATATATGACAACGCTCTGTCATATGCCTATATATCACTTTAAAGACTCAATATTGCCACTTTTTGATTTCCTGTAAATATCACTTTACATCAAACTGCCGGTTATAATAAATAGCTGCAGCAGGTAGGAGTAAACTGATATAGACATAAGGTGGGGGGGGGGGGGGGGAATTATCTGGCCATTTAAGGGCATTTAAATCTAATTTTAGACATTGCTTTTCACATACTGATCTGTAACATGTTTTACAGGTAATGCACCGCTGACATTCGGAACTAAATTAGGAGGAACCATGTTTTTTGTTTATAATTAGGTATTAATTAAGGCACTGTATTTGTGCTATAATTGTCTGTAGTTAGAACCTTGTCCAATTACACTGATCTATTTTATTAAAGTGATTTAATTAACCCTTTCCTTTACAACTAATCTTTGAAGTCAAATGTAGGGCTTTGTCCTATTAATTACCTGACAGATTGACCTTCTGCTCCCTATTTACAATAATCCTGCCTTTGTAGATATAACAAGAAAAACGATTTATATTAAAGAAGGTTTGTGCTATATTTATAAAAAAAAAATAGATTTTTCCATTTGTAGTTATCACTACATAAAATTCTTTAAACAGATTCATGCCTTTGCTATAAAAACAAACATTGATTATAATTATTGCCTCCCCTCTTTTCTGACCATTACTTTTTTGTTAACTTAATACGAATTTGGAATTGTGGGAAAGCATCCCCCTTAATAAATACGGTATGCAGAATAGTGACAGGCGCAATTTGTTCCTTCTGTGCTCCCTGTAGATAATAATAGGGGAGCAACTTCTGTGCCTTTCTTTTCAGCAAAGTGGGTTAATTAATGGTCTTAATAATACATAAGGAATTAGGAAATGATTTAATAGCCAGTGGGTAGGAATGGTGAAAACAACAGAGCGTGGGAAGTGAAATAAGCAAAGGGTGTTTTAATAAGCCTGACCGCCATGTCTGGAGTGAAATTGCCGCAGCACATTCTCTGTTTGTAGCCCCAGGTCAAATCAGAGTTTTTGTGCATTTGAAAACAAAACATCATGGAACATGTGGCTGTTTGCATCCCACTACCTATACATGCCAACAAGGCTACCTCTAGGTCTCAAAAACTCAATAGGAGAAGTCATTCTGTCTAATGCACCAGGATGCCAGATAGGTTCAACTGATTTTCAGAAAGCTGATTACTTATTAGACTTGCTTGTTGCTATAAAGAATAGCAAGACTGCTCTTAGTAAGCGTTGCTGGCTTAAAAAAAATGATGTGTTAATTAATGGTGAAGTGAAACTCTGCTATAGCCTGGGGCCTGGTCTAGTTTGTATGTATCACAGAGTTCTGTATACGTTGTGGTCACTTAAAGGGACACTGAACCCAATTTTTTTCTTTTGTAATTCAGAAAGAGCATGCAATTTTAAGCAACTTTCTAATTTACTCCTATTATCAATTTTTCTTTGTTCTCTTGATATCATTATTTGAAAAAGGCATCTAAGCTTTTTTTTGGTTTGAGTACTCTGGACAGCACTTTTTTATTGGTGGATGAATTTATCCACCAATCAGCAAGGACAACCCAGGTTGTTCACCAAAAATGGGCCGGCATCTAAACTTGCATTCTTGCATTTCAAATAAAGATACCAAGAGAATGAAGAAAATTTGATAATAGGAGTAAATTAGAAAGTTGCTTAAAATGTCATGCTTAATCTGAATCACAAAAGAAAATTTTTGGGTACAATGTCCCTTTAAGTTTAAACAATTGCTAAATGTAAATATACAGGAAATTAATCAAGGCCACTAGAGGGCATCTGCAAGTTCTTACGGGTAAGCAGAAAGTAAATTGTTAAAATATATTAACTCCAAATATATTAACTCCTTGTTTGCCAGGTTCCAGTACTTTAGATGGGAATGCATTTACAGTCCTTTCTGGCAGACAAGTGGCCAAAGAATACATAATGTTCATTTCACTTTCTAATATATCTGTAATTTAGGCTAGATATTTTATACATGTGCATGTGTGTTTATATATGTTTGTGTGTATAAGTCTATATATTTATGTTTTTGTGTGTGTCTACTTTCTGTATCTTTGTGTATGTGTTTGTCTGTGTTGAGAAATATGTAAATGTTTAAAAAAGTGTCCAGTGATAAAGTTCTTTCCGTTTCTACTGTTAAGTCATTCTGGACCCCTCCGTCTTCTCAGAGTTTAGACATATACATGGATTGCTGTAAGCTGCCTGTGGTTGAGGGAGATCAGATAGACATGGCTGGCTCTGTTTCACGTTGTAATCAGATTCATGTGTCTGCAGAAATATTTTCGGTCTTGGTTTGCGAGCCGTGCCTGGCAGGAGGTTCCTGCAACTTGTGATTAGTTGGGTTGGGTAGTGTAGTGACCATTCTACTTGAGGTCACTGTAGGACAGGCAGGAAGTTCTTCACCTTCAGCATTTTGAGTGCTACAGATGTCCTTTACTGTGAACACTAGATCCATATGTGCAACAGAAGTTGTGACAATGACTGTACTCTGAAATTTAACAAATCACCCTATGAAGTTAGCAACCTGCCCTAGAGCAGTGCTAGACTCCACTAATATATAACAGTAATGTGACGTTTAAGGTCTCCTTCACCATACAGGTTTCTAAAGGGGCTGGGTAGTATACAAAAGGAATACAATTTAGAAAATATTTTATAGCTGTATAGTTTACATTTGTAGCATCATTTTTAGGACTGGCTGTCAAAATGTAGATCCTTCCATGAATCTTCAATCCCAAGGAGAGAGCTTTCCTTTATTGTGGACCCAGCTGGTAACCCTACAGCTGACATACATAGCCAAAGAAGGCAGAGTACAAAAGACATCTTCATACTGTTTTATATAAATAAACATCTGGTTCTGTCCAGGATATAGGGGATTTAGAAAAGAACAGATCCCAAACCTCACTTTGGAATTTCACATTAATTTGTTGATGTGACCTTTTTTTGATGTGTTTTCATTCTTACTGCTTTTTTATTTTTTCATCTTGTGCTAGGGAGGCCACGCTACGTTTGTACAGTATTTGAGAAAATCTTTACTGAAGTTGTTTAATTTAATTTCATTGAATAAATGTCTAAGTGTTAGGGGAGAAAATTCAACATTTCCTTCAAGCATGCCCCCCCCCCGTGCTGATCTCAGTTAACCTGTGTATAAATATAAATGTTAAAATCCAATGACATTGTGACTGTTCTTATTTACATGTCACTGCCCAAATGCTTGGGCTGGTTTCATACTTGTTCGCTGTAGGTGCTTGGGTACTGGCAGACATAAATTGTTTATGACATGTAAATGTGTTTATTACTTTTCTTTGTCATGGTTTTCAGTAAGAGATTTAAAATATTTTGTTCTCATCATAAGTGTGTGTGCGTTCTGGAAACTGTCCAACATTTTTTTGAGAAGAGACAACAGCCCCTAGCTGAGGTGGTCAAATAGAATTTGGGTAAGAGTGAGGAAAAAAAAATCTTGTTTTGTTCAAGTTATCCTTTAGCATAAATATCTTAAACTTGAAAGGTTTTAGAGAGCCTCTTTAGTAATATTACCTATATGGGCCAGATTACAAGTGGAGCACTATCGTTAGCGGAAGGAGCGTAAATGCAATTGCGAGATTGTGGTGTTCTTTATGCTTACATCCATATTACAAGTGGTGCGCTGTTCAAATGATGTTTTTTAAACACTTTAGCAATAGTCTAGGGGACAGTAAATGTGAACATTGGATAGCATGAGTGCTCTATATCCCTCACATATTAGACCAGTAAAATTCATGTTGGCTATTGTTCGAGCACTTAGACAAGGTGCACTAAGCTAAGGTAGCGCTAAGCATATGGGTCGCAAGTAGTGGAGTTCTTTGCGAAGTTCAGGTCTATACTATTAATAATAATACTAAAGGTTTACTTGGGGTCTTAAATAGCACTACATTTTACTGCGGTATTTTGGATTGCTCGAGCACTACACTTGTAATAAAAGTGCTATGAGCGCACTAATAATGCTCTCTGTACTATCCATTAAAAGTATATTGCAAACAAAGGTTTGGCGGCATTAATATGCTATAGTTAAAATATTAAACTATCAACTTCTAATATCAGATTGTTCGTTATTCCTTGCTTGACATTGCAAAATAGATAACGTTACCCTGTGCTATTGTTTGTGATACACTATTATCTGTATTTATAATATTTGTAGAATGCATAAGCTACCACTCATCTAGATTACGAGTTTGGCGTTATGACTGAAAAAGCATCCGTATGCTTTATAACGCTGCTTTTTCCCTAACGCTGCTATTACAAGTCTTGTAGGTATAGGTGTACCGCACACCTTTTTGGCCGTCACCCAACGTCAGTACCGCACTTTTAAAAAAGTCCTTTTTAATGGGACTTCCATAGCGCCGGTATTACGAGTTTGCTTGGGAGGCCAAAAAGTGAGCGGTACACCCTATAACCGACAAGATCTGTACCGCCATCTAAACTCAGTAGTTATGAGTTTTACGTTACAAAGCTATAGCATAAAACTCATAACTAAAGTGTTAAAAAGAACACTAAACACCCATAAACTAAATATTAACCCCTAAAACAAGGCCCTCCCGCATCACAAACACTAAAATAAAATTATTAACCCCTAATCTGCCGCTCCGGACATCGCCACCACTATTAAAATGTATTAACCCCTATTCCGCCGCTCCCCGATATCATCACCACTATAATAAACCTATTAACACCTAAACCACCGCTCTCCAGCATCGCAAACACTACTTAAATATTATTAACCCCTAATCTGCATCCGCCCAAACCGCCGCTATAATAAACCTATTAACCACTAAACCACAAGCCTCCAACAACGAAATATACTAAATTAAACTATTAACCCCATAACCTCTGGCCTCCCCATCACTATATACTGTATATATATATATATATATATATATATATATATATATATATATATATATATATATATTAACCCCTAAACCTAACCATAACCCTAATGTAACCCTAACCCTAACACCCCCTAACTTAAATATAATTAAAATAAAGCTAAATACATTTTACAATTATTAACTAAATCATTTCTATTTAAAACTAAATACAAACTTACCTGTAAAAAAAAAAAACCTAAGTGAGCTACAAAATAACTAATAGTTATATTTTAGCTATCTTAGGTTTTATTTTTATTTCACAGGTAAATAGTTAGTAAATAGTTATTAATTATTTAATAACTACCTAGTTAAAATAAATACAAATGTAACTGTAAAATAAAACCTAACCTGCCTTACACTAAAACCTACCATTACAATAAAATCAAATAAATTAAATTAATCAAATACAATTATCTAAATTACAAAAAAAAAACACTAAATTACACAAAATAAAAAATTAAATGATCAAAAATAAAAAAGAATTACACATAATCTAATAGCCCTATCAAAATAAAAAAGCCCCCCCCCCCAAAAAATAAAAAAAACCCTAGCCTACACTAAACTGCCAATGGCCCTTAAAACGAAGGAAAGAGCAGAAGAAGGCGCCACAATAGTGCACATCTTCTGCTCTTTCCTTTCTATAGATCCGTTGTACTTGAATTGCCTTCAAGTGTTTGGAAGAAGTCTGCAGCCTTTGGTCTGATTTATCTGATGTTCACCTGTGAGGAGTTTTGATGGACGATTATCCATTCTACAGATCCTTCCAACATCTATGAACTATTTACCTTGCAAATAATATCGTTGTTGATGGGTATTTACATTGTTGCGATTTCTCATTACTATTCATGTGTTAAATATGCTGATACATTTATTATTGCCTATCTTGTGTTCTATTGAAATTTCAGGCAATATAACAGATCCCTTATGGTTAGAGATTTTTTTGAGCCTTTCATTTGTTGTGATACCAGCTGTAGATTGATTATACGGCATCATTATCGACACTTTATTTGTTTTATCGTACTGTAACATTAGTAATAATGTATTTTTGTTATTGATATATTCAGTTATATTTCAATACATAAGTGCAATTATCACATTTTTTACACTATTTTAGGCGCATCTAACTTTTATATATATTTAAGGCCCTTAAAAGGGCCTTTTGCAGGGCATTGCCCCAAAGAAATCAACTCTTTTACCTGTAAAAAAAATACAAACACCCCCAACAGTAAAACCAACCACCCAACCAACCAACCCCCCAAATAAAAACCTATCTAAATAAACCTAACTTAACCATTGCCCTGAAAAGGACATTTGGAATGGGCATTGCCCTTAAAAGGGCATTTAGCTCTTTTACGGTGCCCAAACCCTAAGCTAAAAATAAAACACACCCAATAAACCCTTAAAAAAACCTAACACTAACCCCCGACGATCCACTTAGTTTTCGAAGACCGGACATCCATTCTCATCCAAGCGGGCAGAAGTCCTCATTGAAGCCGGCAGAAGTCTTCATCCAAGCGACCAGAAGTCTTCATCCAAGCGACCAGAAGTCTTCATCCAAGCGGGCAGAAGTCTTCATCCAGACGGCATCTTCTATCTTCATCCATCCAGCACGGAGTGGGTCCATCTTCAAGACATCCGGCGCGGAGCATCCTCTTCCGATCATCGCTGTAAAATGAAGTTCCCTTTAAGTGACGTCATCCAAGATGGCATCCCTTACATTCCGATTGGCTGATAGAATTATATCAGCCAATAGGAATTAAAGGTGAAAAAAATCTATTGGCTGATCCAATCAGCCAATAGGATTGAGCTTTAAACCTATTGGCTATTCCAATCAGCCAATAGAATGCAAGCTCAATCCTATTAGTTTAGGGTTTGGGCACTGTAAAAGAGCTAAATGCCCTTTTAAGGGCAATGCCCATCCAGATGCCCTTTTCAGGGCAATGGTTAGCTTAGGTTTATTTAGATTTTTATTTGGGGGGGTTGGGTGGTGGGTTTTACTGTTGGGGGGTGATTTCTTTGGGGCAATACCCCACCAAAGGCCCTTTTAAGGGCCATTGGCAGTTTAGTGTAGGCTAGGTTTTTTTTACCTGTGAAATAAAAATAAAACTTAAGATAGCTACAATATAACTATTAGTTATTTTGTAGCTAGCTTAGGTTTTTTTTACAGGTAAGAATGTATTTAGTTTTAAATAGGAATTATTTAGTTAATAATTGTAAGGTGTATTTAGCTTTATTTTAATTATATTTAAGTTAGGGGGTGTTAGGGTTAGACGTATGCTTAGGGTTAAGTTAGGGTTATGGTTAGGTTTAGGGGTTAATATATTTATGTAGTGTTAGTGATGTGGGAGGCCAGAGGTTTAGGGTTTAATAACTTTAGTATAGTGGCGGCGACATTGGGGGCAGTAGATTAGGGGTTAATAACTGTAATGTAGGTGGCGGCGATGTTAAGGGCGGCAGATTAGGGGTTAATAGTTTTATTTAGGTGGCGGCGATGTTAAGGGTGGCAGATTAGAGGTTAATAACTGTAATGTAGGTGGCGGCGATGTTAGGGGCAGCAGATTAGGGGTAAATAACATTATGTAGGTGGCGGCGATGTCGGGGGCGGCAGATTAGGCGTGTTTAGATGTGGTTTTTATGTTAGGGTGGTATGTTTAAACATAACTTTTTATTTCCCCATAGACATCAATGTGGCTGCGTTACGGAACTTTTGTTTCCGCGATCCCAGGTGTTAGGCTTCTTTTTTGCCGGCTCTCCCCATTGATGTCTATGGGGAAATCGTTCACGAGCACTTTAAAGCAGCGATTGTATTTCGGTGTGGTATGGAGCTCAACGCCACCATATCGCCCGCACAAGCCTGCTTTTTACAAACTTGTAATAGCGGTCGTTAATTTCCCTATAGCGCTCAAAACTCGTAATCTAGCTAACTGTTATTTAAAACATAACATTAACATTTTTTTTTTTAAAAAGCCACAAGCGCATAGATGATGGGAACCACTGGTGTTGAGTAGACATGTGCACAGAACTTTTTTTTTTTTGAGGAATCATTTGTCATGGAAAAAAAAATGTTTAGTTTTGTCTAATATTCTTTAACCCCTTCACTACCGGGAATTTTAGAAAAAAACTTGCTCAAAGTACCGGATAATTTTTATCATTTTTTCTGTTCTCCATTTAAACAGAAATAAAGTTTTCCCAAACTTTTGGTTTCTCACGAAACTTATTTACACATAATATGTGCAGTCATAAGACAAATGCTTGGAAAAGCTTCTCTAGGATCCCCTGTGTTCAGAATTAGCAGACATTTATGGGTTTACTAATGCTTTTGGTGGTCAGAAAGGGGTTAAATGCATCTGTGTGTCACACTTCTGAAAGAGGATTTTTATACACATTATGGCAAAGGGTGCAAGGTCCATTTGGAATGACATAATGGCTGGAATTCTCAAAATTGACTCCAACATTTTCTTTATGTAGGGTCCCTTCCCATACCTCCCATCCAAACATCTTTCCTCTACTGAGGGTCCCTCCCACCCAAGCATTAGTGTATTTAGGGTCCCTCCCATCCAAACATCAGTGTGAGGGTCCCTCCCTCTCCCTCCCACCCAAACATCACTGTGAGGGGCCAGTCCCTCCCCCTCCCTCTCACCCAAGCATCAGGTTAGAGGGCTTGTACCTCCTCCCAACCTCCAATCACTTCAGATCAGAGGGCTGTTCACTCTTCTCACCCTACCACTGCATCAGACCAGAGGGCCGATCCCTCCTCCCATCCTTCACCTGCATTAGATCAGAGGGTTGGTCCCTTCTTCCACAGCATCAGATTAGAGGGCTTGGTCCCTCCCTGCCACCCTCCCACCTGCATCACATGAGAGGGCTGGTCCCTTCTTCCACCGCATCAGATTAGAGGGCTGGTCACTCCTCCCACCCTCCAACTGCATCAGATCAGAGGGCTGGTCCCTCCTCTCACCGCATCAGATCAGAGGGCTGGTCTCTCCTCCCACCCCCTGATAGCATCAGAACAGAGGGCTGGTCCCTCCTCCCACCCTCCAACCACATCAGAGCAGAGAGCTGGTCCCTCCCACTACCTCCGCTGCTGTGCCACCTACCACTTACCCTCCCACACCTCCTGTCGGTGTAGTATCAAAATCTGCGACCCAACGGAATGTGCTACCGTCGCGTCACCCCATTCCTGAGCGCACATGTGACTGGTTGACCAACAATCACCTGCTAGAAACACCTCCTTCCAGATTTCGACACTACACCACGTGACGGGTCGCAGAATTACATGGAAGAGATGAGCCTGTCGGATTTTGCAGCCTTCAGCAGAGCGCCGCTGTTCCACAGCTTGCCATGCCTTCATAAATTTATTAGCAGTCCTGGGAAATGGATACTGATATGGAAATGGCTATGAAAGTTAAAAATAGGTTGAAACTTTGATGAGCGGCTGCTCCATTTCATTCTTTCTCCATTATATTCTTACTATCATGCTGCTGTTTGAATTTTTTTAAATTTACCTTTAATCTGTATGTTTTCCACTGCTGAAGTCAGATAAAAAAAACGGTAGCATCTTGCATCATTTATGAAAACATACAGATAACAGGTTAATTTAAAAAAATATAAACAGCAGCATGATAGTAAGAATATAATGGAGAAAGAATGAAATGGAGCACCCGCTCATCAAAGTTTCAACCTATTTTTAACTTTTATAGCCATTTCCATATTAGTATTCAATTCCCAGGACTGCTAATAAATTTATTAAGGCATGTTAAGCTGTGGAGCAGCGCCGCTTTGGTGAAGACTGCAAAATCTGATTCTGCTAACTGTGGTGTAGTGTCGAAATCTGGAAGGAGGTGTCTCTAGCAGGTGACATCGGAAGCTTGTTTAAAAAATTGTTTTGCTCTTATTAAAGAGCTAAATTGCCCTTGGAACATAATATTATAATATTACTCAGTATAATGTTGAGGGAGATGAAGACAGAGGTGTACACTCAGTATGGGACTGTAGAGTGTTTGACCAAAGAGCTAGCATTTTCCTAACACATGGTGAGAGGCACATGAATCAGTTGGAAGTCCATCAGTGCAATTCTATTTCCTATCATTTTGAATGAGTTAAAGCAAATTAAAAAAAAAAATCTTAAAGCTGCTTTTACTTGCGAGAACAGCAGGGTAATTAATTGTCCTTTGTACACTAGTGAATAGCGTCTGATAGAAAATGCTGCAGAATATGTGAGCTCACCCGATAATTACAGCCTGACGTTTACTAAGACGCCAATCACAGGGAAAGACCGTTAATTCCTCTAAATTTGGGGGAGGGTTGGGGTTCCATGCCTGATTCTTTGTCCTATGCTTTTAACTAGTTGGCTGCCAAACATTCACTAATTTGCAGTGACATTAATACTATGACATCATTATGCTTATCAAAGGGTTAATATCACTTGTCAAAAAACAACAAATTGTTGCACACAGTAGGTTGTTTGTTAAAGATTACACTCTTACTAAATCTATCATATTTAAATGTAATAAACTGTACATAGCATTTTTTTCATTTATAATGAAAGATCATTTTTGCATAATGGAATTTTGTAAATGTTTTTTTCTTCATGTGAAATATACAGGGTTTCATTGTTTAAAGAGACAGAAAACTATACAAACGTATATCATGCATATAAAATAGTTATAATTAAACGTAAGAAATATTTTTTTGCATGGCAAAAAAGGTTAAAGTTAAAGCTGTTCATTTTGATTTTGACACAAAAAGAAAGTGTAACGACTTTAAGGACTGATTGCTCGTTGGCTGGTAAGCAGATCTCCAACTGGTTTATTGGTGGACAGTGATATGGCGAACAATCAAAAAAAAATTAATTACATGAACATCAATGTATAAAAAAGAAAAAAAAAACTTGTAATACATTTTAAAACAAAGAAAAAATATGAACTTTATGTCCCTTTAATGATATATCTGAGTTTAAGATTGTTGTGATAGAAGATGTAGAATGGCACAAATGATTAGATAAGAAACATCTGGTACCTCTCACATGTCTCTTAGCATTTCAAGAAGGCAATGAGTGTTATATTTACAGTCTTGAATTCAGACACATTGATTTGTGGTGATACTGCTGTTATTTATTAAAATTGCTGAAGCTTGAGCAAACTGTATATTAGGATTATATACACTGAATTTACACTCCCAGCTCTATATACAAAAAAGAACAGGCACACTGCTGTTCTCTATTTCCACAAATACTACAAAACACAGACACACTCCTGTTCTCTCTCTGTAGTCACATATGCCAAAGAACAGACAAACTCTCCGTCTCTTTCTATACTCACACATGTTACCGGAGAGACATAATCCTGTTCTTCCTTTATATGAACATATTCTGCGCCACAGAGTCCTGGCCTCTCCGTATACTAATGTACATAAAAGAACAGACGTGCTTTTGTTTTCTGTATATGCGGATACAGCTATAGATCACAAACAACCCCTGTTGCAAACAATTGCATCTCACAAGTGATCAAAATACAGACAATAAAAGATTGAACCCACATATTTCTATATACCTGTCAATAGGTCCCCACAAAGCCCTTTCTCATAACGATTTCCTTGACTTGGTTTAAAGCCCTATCACCAGCTGGAAGGAGGGTATTAACTCAAAATAAATGGATCAAATATAAATGACTTGCTGCATGATGGCTATATTATACATTATACTCAAACAAAAACATGTAGCAAAGTCCCAGGGTTTCAATCAAGACATACAAGCTGATTCAAATGTGCAGCGTTATGTGAAATGCTTAAAGTGCGGACCCGTCTACCCTAGGCAAGCAGTAACATTGCTTTTACCCCACTTGACTGTATACGAATAAAGAAATGGTTTCCATTTAACCGAACTGAGGTCCGCTATTCTTTCTACATTTGATACTTACTTTGCAAGCAGGGAGAAGCTTGCTATAGGACCTTAGTCCGACTCAGAGCGGCTACCAGGATCGTGTGCAGCGTTGAAGCAAGCAAGACGGAGATACCGGAAATACCCGCATTAAGCAATATCCGTGATTGTGGAGGTAACAGCTTACAGAGAAGAAGTCCATCACCAGGTAAGACCTGGATCCCCGAGTGGGCGCTAGAATTCCCTATTGAAAGGACGAGCGGAGGCTACCGCATAAGGAGCGGGGTGAGTGGAACAGCTCTAATGAAGTTAAACCACTAAGTTTTATTCCACTGCTGTTACTGTTTGCCTAGGGTAGATGGGTCCGCACTTTAAGCATTTCACATAACGCTGCCCATTCAAATCAGCTTGTATGTCTTGATTGAAACCCCGGGACTTTGCTACATGTTTTTGTTTGATTATATATTTTTTACCTCTCGGTAAAGCCCAGGTACACTCAAAATACAAGGAATATATGTTTATAAAGTAATAAAGGGTAATGATATCCCGATTTAACTTTGCTGCATGAATAAATGAAATAAAGGAGTACAAACAGAAACTAATTAGTTAACAACAGAGGGTTAAACAAAGCAATTGAGACACACACTAGTTTCTACTCACTAAAAACAACAGACGAATGGGACATTGACAATTTAGACTTGGAGGAACTTTTTAACGATGACACAGAAAATGTGAAACTGACTGACATTTCAAACTATGGAGAGACTTAAGACTAAAGAACAGAGATTATGCCTGGACAACTGGTTTTTTTTTTTTTTTCAAAAAGAATTTTTATTTTAGGATTAACTTGTGAATAACAACAACATGTTATACAGTTTCTTGCATATACATAGGTCTTTCTGGAATCACGGTGAGAATGTCATCATAGGCAAACACAGGTCATATCATATACCCGCAAGGGTTTTTCAGTGTACACAAACATAGAAAAAGGGACATTACAGTTTGACCGACCTTAATTATGATGATTGGCAGGAGATAATAATTATAGGTATTAACTCAGCATTATGATAATTACAGCAAGTCAGTCTAATGAAAATCATTATCTTACTTCTCTCCGTGATCCGACAGATCAATTCCAGCGCGCACCTCCAGGCGGGGCAAATCGCCCCACAAGAAGTAGGGACAGCAGAAAATAGGAGCAGGGGTAGGGGAAATAGGTTGCACAGTGTAGGGAGAGGGGGTGGGGGTTAGGGGAATGGAGGAAGGAGATGTGAAAGCATAGATCAGTGATTGCAGATGAAAGAGAGTAGGCGGGTGGGTTTGTTACAAGAGTCAAGGTCTATCCGCCTGCCTATAATTTTCCTGGTAATAGAGCCAAGGTTCCCAGATCTGCCAGTAGAGATCTTCTTTATCTATATTGAGGTAGAAACTCTGTTCCATTTTGGCATATGTCTGTATTATGGAGATAATAGCTGCAATGTCCGGGGGTTGTGTCTGTTTCCAAGCTCTCGCTATCGCCAACTTAGTGGCAGCGAGAACAAAAATTAACAATTTAGACAGGGGAGCCTGAATGTGTCTCGGGAATACATGCAGCAAAGCCATATCAGGGGTAAGTGATCTATTCAGCCCAAGGTTAAAGCAGAGGGAGGACACCTGCGTCCACAGATGTTTTAATTTAGGACATTCCCACCATATATGAATATCGGACCCTCTTGATTCGCAGTCTCTCCAACAGAGAGGGGAAGTTGCAGGAAACATCTGTGAGAGTCTAGAGGGGGTGTAGTACCATTTCAGAAACAGTTTCATATATGATTCTAGAGTGTTCGCACAGTGCACTGTCTTCTTAGTTAGTGTCATAGCCATGTGTAGATCTTTGTCAGTGATTGGTCTGGACAAGTCTCCCTCCCATGCTCTAAGTTGCCAAGGTCTGTCCCTGTTTGCGGACGAATGTAATAGGCTATAGTGGAATGAGATAAGTTTAGGGGTCCTGACAGGGAGTTGCCACAATTTCTCCCAGGCAGTCAGAGGTCTATTAGGGCCTTTAGGGAATCCCCAAGAGACCAGGAAGGCGTATAGTCTAGAGTACTCGAATTTAAGCCATATAGGGGGGTTTGGAATGACAGATCCTATATTGCTCGGGCCCACCAAAGTGTCCGAGGGATATAGCTGGGAGATTATTTTCAGATCCCAAACACCCCAGCGCTGTACGTGTGTGTCCGGTAGGGCTGCAAGTAAGGCAGGCAAAGACTGGATAGGAGATGGGTGTGGGGCAACCTCTGGCAGGTTCCTGAGGTTGTGCCAAATTTTCAAGTTGTCTCTGATAATGACATTCTTTACTCCCAGCGTATCCAGCCGGTAGGTAGGAATCCATGGTAAATCGGCTAAACTCAGACCTGTAGGGAGATCATGGGCCTCTATGGTCTTCCATCCTTGTGGTTCACCCTTATCTGCCCAAGCTAAGATATGAGAGAGCCTAGCGGCTTCATAGTATCCGCGAATACTAGGCATAGCTACGCCTCCTTGTTCATACCTTTTCTGAAGTATCTTTGCTGCTATACGAGGCTTAGATTTATCCCAGATATACTTTTGACCAAGAGATTGGAGCTTATCTATAAGGGCACTAGGAACATTGAGAGGTATGCAGCGAAAATAATACAGGATTTTAGGTAGGATCGTCATCTTAAAAGATGCTATGCGGCCCAGCCAAGAGATCTCTTTAAAGTTCCATGAGGTGGTGAGTTCGGCAACTTCTTTAATAATGTCTGAGTAATTTATAGACAGTACTGTTCTCCGATCTGCACCAAGTTGAATCCCTAAGTGTCTGATGGTGGAGTGTGACCATTGAAAGGAGTATGAGGTTCGCAGAACATCTAGTTCGAAGGCAGGAAGACCAACAGGCAAAGCCTCGGTCTTTGAGACGTTGACCTTATAATAACTATGGGCACCAAATTTGGAAATAAGGTCAAGAAGGGCAGGTAGGGAGCCTAATGGGTTTGTGAGGAATAATGTCACGTCATCCGCGAACAATGCTATTTTTGCTGTTCGGCCGGAGAACTGCACTCCCCGTATTGTACGTGAGTTTCTAATGGCTTGGGCCAAAGGTTCAATGGCTAATGTGAAAATTAAGGGCGATAGGGGACACCCCTGCCTAGTACCGTTAGTGATATAAATTTCCGGAGAGGCAAAACCCAAGCCCTTAACAACCGCAGATGGGCAGGAGTATAAGGCGCGGATAGCTGTTATTACTTCGTCTGGCATGCCAAATTGGGCTAATGTGCACCATAAGTAATCCCATCTGACCCTGTCAAACGCTTTTTCTGCGTCTAAAGACAGGGCCAGCATGGGAATTTTTAGACGAGACGCCTCTGTGAGGATATTAAGCATTTTTCGAGAATTATCCGGTCCTTCTCTACCAAAGGTGAATCCAACCTGGTCTGAGTGTACTACCTTCGGGAGTAGGGTATTAAGTCGGTTGGCCCAAAGTTTGGCATAGAGTTTCACATCACCATTAATCAATGAGATTGGTCTGTAACTAGTACACTGTGTTGGGTCTTTATTTGGCTTGGGGATAGGTAGAATAATTGCCTGCAGGTATTCATTAGTAAACAGACCTGACTCCCGAGCCTCCAAAAAAACCTTGAGGAGGATCTTATTCAGATCAGATTTAAAGAGCTTATAGAAGGATGCCGGGTATCCATCAGGGCCCGGGGCTTTATTATTTTGGGTATGCTTGATAGCTAAGTTAATTTCGGTTAGAGAGAATGGGGCCTTAAGTGTTTCTTTATCTTCCTCTGATAGCGCGGGTAGATTAAGACCTTGTAAGAAATCTTTCACTTCTGGAATGGGGGATTCTTCACCAGCCATTGAAGGGTGGAGATGATACAAATCAGAATAGTAGGCCGCAAAGGTTTGTCCAATTTCTTTAGGCGAGGAGACCGATTTGGTCCCCTGTTTGAGTGATAGTATTCTAGCTGCCGCGGTTCTACCTCTCAGTTTGTGTGCTAAGAGCGTTGAGGCTTTATTACCCTGACAATATAGCAACTTTTTGAATCGAGTATGGGCTTCCTTTACCCTCTCTAGCTCCCTATCTGCTATTTGCGTTCTAAGAGTTTTGATTTTATCAGCTAGAGGGCTCGACGGGGAGGTCTTATTTTCTTGTTCAGTCCGTCGTAACTCTGTCATAAGAAGGCCCAAAGGGGCTTTCATCTGATGTCTAAGTTTTGCCTGTCTCCGAATACAGATCCCTCTCACATATGCTTTCAGGGCGGCCCAAACTGTTTGGGATGGCATACCCGGAGTTTCGTTTAGCTGTAAGAATTCTCTAATAGAGTTTTGAAGAGAAGTCCTAAAAGATTTATCTTGCAGGGCCTGCTTAGGTAGTTTCCAACTAGGCCTAGACATAATTGTTTGGTCAGTGGAGAGGGTAAACGTGAGAATATCATGGTCCGACCAAGCACAGACCTTTATATGCGACATTAAAACTCTGTCAAGTGTCCATGAATCCGTGAAAAAGTGGTCTAGTCTCGAGTAAGAGTGATGGGGTCTAGAGAAGTATGTGTAATCTCTGTCACTGTGGTGGTATGCCCTCCAAATGTCATATAGATTGTGCTGGATTATGTGCTGACGGAATCTGTTGGCAGTAGTTATAGTATATGTATCAATTTCTTTCCCCCTCTGAACTTTCTTGTCGACTAAGGGGTCCCACACCATATTGAAATCACCCCCTAGAATCAGAGTTCCAGCCTTGTATTTTTCTATTTTAGACAGTACCTTTTTCAAGAATTTGGGTTGTGATTGGTTAGGGGCATATATATTTACTAATGTGAATAGAATACCGTTAAGTTTACAGGTGAGTAAGAGATATCTACCCTCAGAGTCTTTCTCCTCATAGATATGTTCATATTGCATGGTTTTATGGATGGCAATAGCTACCCCTCTAGATTTTTCAGAGTGGGAGGCTAGAATCACAGTGGGATAGTCTGGCGTTCTGTACGGGACCTGGGAGGACGCCAGCCAATGTGTCTCTTGTAGGAAGATAATATGTATTTTGAGAGCCTTCATAGTGTTTGTAAGCATACTTCGTTTATCTTGTGAATTGAGACCCTTGGCATTTAGTGTTGCAAAAGAGATATTATTGGGGATTGACATTTTTGCAGGCTTAGGAAACTGGGAAGGTGAGAGAGAAAAAGATAGTGAAAAGAGAAATAGAGTTAAAGCACAAAACTTACCCCGCCCGAAGGTGCACACCCAGAGATGACTCCCGGTAATCTTAGATTAAGAAGTTCTGGTCACTGTTCAGAAAGGTCTCAAGAGACCGAGTTCGAGAGAAAAAATAATTGTTACCTGAAATAGGAAGTACAGTTAGTCAGGGATTCTTTATATAGTATAGAAAGTACAATCTATATCGTCAGCATCAAACCAAGTCTACTCAGGCGTATTTGCTCGGGGTATAAGTGTATTCACAAGTATGATGACCCGTCGGATCACCAAATGGAGAAGCTTATCTAAGGATTAGACTAACTTCTCCTGTCCCCTTAGGAGGGGATATCACAAATATAATTTGCGTATATGAGGGGGGGGGGCGGTACAAGTATATCAACCTGTATAAATAGATTGACTAGTCATGGGGGAGTGTGAACTACAGGATAACAATCATAACTTAAATTAACTAACATAGTAACAGGGGTCTACATTTAGTGCAATTAGTCTGTTGTATGTCATTTCCATATATACAATTTCAGTTAGATCTAGTTCTAATTTAAAACAATTCTTATTATATGCCTAGTGAACAGTGTGCAGCATAGAATTCTAGGTGAATCTAGGTGTAGTTTTAAGTGATTTAAATAGAAGCACGGTTATATCCAGCCAGATTTGCGATAACACATGTATCATTTGAGGGAGTGAAAACAAAGCGTCTTCCGTCCCTCAGAGGAATAGCAACTAAGTTTTAGTTGGATCTAGATTTGGTTTTAATCAACTCTTATGATACGTCTAGTAAACCACTTTCGGCATAAACACATTGTAGAAGGGGAGATATTCACGACCCTCATCATCTAAAAAAGAAAAAGATGTTTAATGGGCAGAGGTAAGCCGCCACAGGGCAGAACCGCTGCTTCCAACAGGAAATCCCGCATCTCCTCCTCCACAACGTGAAAACAATTTCTACTATATGTCTGGCAAACAGTTTGCAGCTTAGAATTCTAGGTGGATCTAAACGTAGCTGTAAATGATACTTCCCTTATACCTGTGAAACAGTTTGCAACATAACCTATTTGAAGAAGGGGAGATAGTCACGATCCTGATCCTCTAAAAAAGAGATGTTTAATATATAGAGGCAAAACGCCTCAGGACGGATTTTCTGTTATCTACAGGGAATCTCGAATCTCCTCCTCTTCAACATGAGGTAGATATCTAAACAGGGATAAAAATACATCAAACAAAATTAACAATAACATATGTATCGTTTAAGTGTACGCAAACATGGCATTTTCCATCCCCTAGAGGAACAGCAAATGCGCTTCAGCTGGATCTAGATTCGGCTTTAATTAGCACTTATGATATGTCTATTAAATCTCTTACAGCATAAATAGATTGGAGAAGGGGAGATATTCGTGACCCTCATTGTCCGAAAACGAAATGTTTAGTGGACAAAGGCAATACGCCTCAGGACAGATTTTCCGTTTCCAACAGGAAATCACGAATCTCCTCCTCTACAACCTGAAACAGGCATCTAAACAGAAACATAGGTGCATACAACAGGACTTATAATGACATATAAAACATTTGAAAAAAGTGCTATCATATCATTTTTTGTCTCTCAGGAGAGCAGCAGCCGAGGAAATTTGTCCTTCTATAGATGGTTTTTGTGGCCCAGGTGTGAAATCTAGGGCTCCAGCACGTAATTTAGGTTGAAAGGCCTGAGGGGATGTATCTAGGCCAGAAGTATTAGGCATTGAGTCCCTTCTTGTTCTGGGTTCAGACGTTACCAGACCCCACTCTTTTAACAAGTCAAATCCCTCCTGGATGGTAAGAATGGTATGGGTTTCGCCTTTATTTGAAACTACCAATTTCGTCGGGTATCCCCATCTATACCTAATATTTTCTGCTCTTAGGATTTGGGTAATGTTCCTAAAGGTCCTTCTTCTTTGTAGAGTGAAGCTTGAGATGTCTGAAAATACCGAGAGCTGCTGAAATTTAGCTGGTAGTTGTGGTTTATTGGCCAATTCTTTTAGTATCTTCTCCTTATGAGTGAAAAAATGTATCCTAGCGAGGACATCTCTCGGCTTATCTTGAGAAACCGACCGTGGTCTTGCCACCCTGTGGACCCTGTCTAGTAGAAAACTTGTCGGGTCAGTTTCAGGCAGTATAGCCTTGCAAAACTCTAAAACATAGGGTTCCAGATCTTGTGAGCCAATATCTTCAGATATTCCTCGGAATCTCAAATTATTCCGTCTGGACCTGTCCTCCATATCAGCCAATTTTATCTCCAAGTCTGATAACTGAGTTGCCAAGCTCTGGGAATATGCCAGGAGATGGGCCTGATCTACCGCAAGATCTTCTTGCTTGCGTTCTAGGGTGTCTGTCCTTTCTCCCAGTGACGCAATTTCTCTGCGCAGCTCAGCTGTAGAACCTTTTATTTCTTTAGTTAACGTGTCTTGAAGAAGGTTCATGCGCTTGGTGAGAGCATCAACAATAGATGTAGACATTGCGTCTGGTGTGGGAGCTTGAGAATTAATACTGTTGTCAGATTTGCTGTCATCCATGACAGAAGCAGAGTCTCGGTATGTTTGAGACAAATGGCCTTTAAAGTGGTCAGCTACTGTCTTCTTGGGTGGTTGAGATAGCCTTGGTTTTCTTCTAGAGTTTTGGGACATGCTCTGTTTCCTGTCCTCAGCCGCAGGAGAATAGATAGCTGGAATCTAGTCAGATACTGCACCAAAATGTAGAGTAGCAACTATAAAGAGTAGATTGTAGAAAATTGTGACATAGTCCCCCTGACGTCAATCTTAAGTTAGGCAGCCATATTCAGCATATTAACATCAAACAGGGAGAGGTGTAGCAGTAAATTGTATATTAATAGAATGTCTTGCTTTACATCATATGGAGACTGATTCTTTAATATCCTACAGAGCATAGATAGTGCAGTATTAATTAGGGTGCAGATGCCTGTTAAATCCCTTTGTCACTGCGCTTGTGTTGTGTGCGCCAGGAGAGTGTAGAGAGAGTCTATTGTGGTCCACTCTGGCCCTGCAATCCGGTCTCCTCTGCAATGTCTGATCTGCTGCTAGGTCCGGGTAATTTTGAAGATTGTCTGTAGGTCCTTTGGCTTTGCTGTGATGGCGTACGCCTTTGCAAACCTGCTGAGTGTCTGGAGTAGCCGAAGCCTGCTATCAGCACTGCGTGTTGTATTAAAACATTTATGTAAGGGCTAATCTTGGTAAATCTGTTGAGTTGCAAAGCCTCCCTGATAGCCTGATAATTGCAACTATAGTGACAGTGTGAGAGAGCAAACTGTTATGAGGGTGAGTCTCCACGTGGGAAGCAGAATCACAAGCTGTAGTGGAGCTGTATTATAATTTAAAATAAAATTCAGGGTATACTTGTGTGTCTCTTTTGAGGTATAAAGTCCCTTATTAATAAGCCCCTGTTAGTGCTTCATCCACAGTGTGAATCAATGTTAGGCCAGTATTTTTTGTCACACCTTGTTAGCGGGGAGGATATGAAAGATGGCGCCTCGCCAAAACCACTGTGTCCCTTCTGATAGTGAGCCCTGGGGTTTTTAGCCGCCTCGGGTGAGTCTCTAGCCCCAGCTATGTGTATAGGTGGTAATGCTGGTTGTGCTGAACTTGTGTAGCGCTGTCTACAAGCGGTTGCCAACCGCTACTTACAGATTTCCCCCGGACAGTTCCGGCGTGTGAGCTCCTTGTCTGCTCTATGATCTGGAGTTGAAATGAGTCCTGTTGAGCTCCGGAGCGGATCCCCGACCCTCCGGAGCAGAGCAGTGCACCTATGTCAGCCTGGTTCTGCAGACAATGCCGTTTGCGTGGGTTGGGGCGGCTGTGCTAGGCGGTCAGGTGTAAGTTGCCCGGTGCCTCCTATTAAAGTCCCCTGGACAACTGGTTTTTTGATAAATATATAAAAAGAGGAATGGTGCCAAGAGGCCTGAGACTGAGAACATTTCCAGCCTTTGAAGTGGATAACCAAGAGTTTATCACAGAGTGGAACAATGTGCTGACTGAGTGTGCAATAAGGCTTTTTGGGCTGCTTATTAAATATAAAATGGAACAAATTGCAAATTTAAAAGAAGAAATTGTGAAATTACAGATAGAAATGAATAAGTTTAAAGAAGTCTCAGATTATGCCACTTTTGATACCATGCTTCAAGAGGCAGTTGAAGAAGCTAGAAAACTTGTGGTTAATATAAAACACTCAAAGTTTCTCAGAGATAATAAGGATTATGCCAGCAATAGGGTATAGCTCTGGTAGAAAGGTACAAGAAGAGGTAACTGAAGACAAAATAGAGTAAGATCAGGAGAAAATATTACTATTGGTAAGGAAGATTCTACACAAAGCTCAGAAATCCCTAAAAAGCAAAGGGGGTATAAGCAAGGGAACAATAGAAACAATAAGAATAAAAACAAAAAAGTCATTTTTAACAATACAGATCTAGGTGAAAGTGAAACAATAGATACAGATTTTTTAACCTCTGATGGGTACTCACAATCAGAAACAGAGGATGGGGAAGGTGCAACACACAGCCTAGAAAACTCTAACACACAAGAAAGAGATCAAGGAGCTGCTAGACCTAGAATGTCTAAAACTAAAGATGATGGGACTTCCGGTGGGCGGGATTGCTGGATGGAAGCAAGTGTTGGGAGCTCTGCATGTCTTAGTTACAAACAACGCTTCTTCTCCATTTTACATCGCCATCCAGACCCCCACGCTATGTGTCTTGCTGGGAGACTTTGAATTGGTCATCGCTAGCCGACTTTTTGAAAGTGAAGGGCATTGCATCGGCCCTAGCCCCCGGGAGCAATTCACAAAACCCTTGTGGTCCGCCATATTGGCGCATCAGTTCTGCTAACTCAGACGCTGTTAGAACTGATTAACAGCTGACACTGGAACTCAGGTTAAAATTATCGCAGTGGCTGCAACCCCTACCGACATTGTCACACCCACCCGGTGGACGGGAGACAGTTGATAGCAGCGGTATGTCTATGCCGGCCTCCATCACCCACGAGGCAATGAATTCGGGAGGAGATATTGCCGAAATGCTTCTGGAAACCCTTGCATCTAAACTTGATCACCTACTTAGCAGCTGCGAGAAGCTAATACAGATAGTTCATATCACTGGACTACAGTGTTTTTCAGAGCCGGAACGAGACAATCACCAGCGAAAATGCCCTGCATTTGAGCTTCAACCCCTAGACAGTGATGGCTTATGGATGCCCAGCCCATCCTGTGACTCTGTTCACACACCTCATTCGGCACCAGATGACAGATCGGCAATTTGCCCTGTGGAGTGTCGACCCTGGACTATACGTGAAATTGATTTGGGGGGAGTGATGCCGCATTGTGGGATGCAGACAGACCTAGATAACATGTTCACAGCTCAGCCACAATGCTCTAACTTGGAGACGCTGCTGAATGCTCTGCTTCTTTATGACCCGGTGACTTCCCTCCGGTGCCACACGGAAAAAGCATCTAGCTGCAGTACTGAACAGGGGAATCATACCGTTCAACTGCTGTTTTTCCTCTCTAATAAGGGGGAGACATTGGGGCTTAACTCCCTGGATACATCATGGCCGAGGCAACATATATTATCTTTTATGCAGCAATTTAGGGGCGACACCCTGTGTCTGATGCTACGGCTCTCTTGGAGCCCCAGGCAACATGAATCAAGCTTATCTACTGGAATCGGCTGAATTATAGCATACATGTACATTATGCATCCTTTTGCTCCTAATAACATTTCCTCAGTCCTTCAAGGTGTGGACTTTACATCACTCGGAAAAAAAAAAAAAAAAAAAAAGTTTATTTGAACTGCTGCATAATTCTATTACTGTTTAATTTTTTCAGTTTAAAATGCTCCCTATATAGATATTGCATGTAATACTGTGAGGTGAGTTTGCTTGCACCTTGATTTCTACTAATTCTGGCAACAATGCTATTATGTTTGTTTTTTGTTCTTATGTACTTTGTATATAGTTGGGCAACACAAGCACAGTGGCTAGCGACAGATAAGTACCCTTACTCACGAAGCTGTAGTTATTTTAGATAAAGTCAGTTCGATCTCTATATCTCCACATACTGGGACCTTTTGAGTTTCTGCAGGGTATTGAGATAGTGTCCTGCCTCTTTTCCCTATTCTTATTCCTATACAGAAGTGGCAAGCGACAGGGTTTGTTCCTCCATCTAGGTCCCCACAACCTGTTCAACCCCTGTCATGGTCACTTCATACGTAATCTAGATCTGCTCAATACGGTTGTTCTTATTTCTAAATCCAGGAATGAAATTCTAACACAACGTTCAGAAAAACATCTATGTGGTAGTCTAGCCTCCTGATCTAAATCCTGGGACCAGCTTTTATGAAACACACATCTACATACTGGCCTTGTCTACACTATGAGCCATTTGAAATGAAAGTGTCTCATGCTCTCATGCTCATGCACCATAAATGGCATATTGTCTGCTTACTCTACAACAGCAGCTAATGTATCGCATGTTGCCTGACTGTATACGAGTCTGGTGAAATTCTTAAAAAAAGAGGAAGTGCTCACATTCTGTCTCAGCTATCGTTGTTCTATTTGTGTTATTCTATTTTTGTATATGCGTTTGATTAAGTGTAATAAGAGTGAGACCCAATGGCTCTTTTCCCTTAACCAAGGACCAAACTAATTTTTGAATATATATTTTAAGTAACTCTAGGTTTACAATACTAATAACATAGACCACATCACTATATTTTATGGAGCAGTTATGTCAGGAAACATGCCCAGCACCTCAGACTGCTGTCACATATTTTATGAAACTCTTATATAATACGTACACTACTACTCACGCTAAGACTCACTCTCAGTATAATTTTTTGTAGAATTGGTTGCCCCCTGTTTGTTTGTTTGTGTGTTTTTGTTACAGGGTAGGATTGGGGTAGGATAGGTAGAGCTCTGTTAGGGCTATGGGGGGTGGATTGGGGAGGGTTTTGAAATTTAAAATGTGAGAGTTAACTATGTGTGAGAAATACTTTTATCATTTATATTTGACAAACATTGGAGTAATTGTGATGTTGAGAGACTTTTAAAAGGCACTATTCCCAACTGTGTTTGGGATGGATTTTTTTTGTGAATCTGATGTAAATGTTGCTTTTCACCTATGTTACTCTCAATAAAAAGAATTAAAAAAAAACAAAAAACTAAAGATGATGACCCTGAGAAACAGGATTTTCAAAAAGTCAGGGATGGAAACAAAGGAGGAGGTATAGAAAAGAGAGAAAAAACGAAAAACAGATACCACCTGAGACAAATAGCACAGAAGGAGAAATAGAACTACAGGGGAGCAATACTCAATATATCTTCTTATCCACTGAATGAATTTGAAATAAAAGTGTTAAACTATGGCCTAGCAGTGATTTTAACCTCTTTCAGACTGTTCTGGATGTAAATAAATTTATTAGACAATTGACCATTAAAAAATATTTTAAGACCAAATTGTCAAGTGATAATACCACTACATTTGAACCAGAACAGCCTGAAAGGGGGAGGTCAGAAGGACCTAGGTTTAAGAGATCTAGATCCAATTTTTACCCTACCAGAGTCAGAGGTACACAACTAGAACTCTTTCATAAAAGGGTACTAGAAGATTTAACATTTTAAAAGAATCAGAGAAAGAAGTGCGCTCTAGACAAAAACTTAGCAAAAAGTAAAAAGAAGCTTTGAAAAAACTAGAAGGGAATGATAAGATCGTTATTAAACGGTCTGATAAGGGCAACAGCATCGTTGTATGTGACAATGATTGGTATATCAATGAGTCCAATAGGCAACTGAATGATGATGTATATATTAAACTTGCACTTTGGCAGCACTCCCGTCCCTGATTAAAGTAATTAATAATGAACTCACATTCAGGACCAAAAAGTTTCTATTCAAAAGAATTAACTTAAAACATAACTTTTATTCAACAATAGTTATAAAATTAATATGTGTGTGTTTGTGCATTAAAAACACATAGGAACTGGGTTGTAAATGTTGGCCAATGTTCAGTTGGGCAACCTAGTTATGCAAATATAGAAGGCGCCTCTGAGGGGTCCCACTCTTATATAGGTGCCAACGCATTAGATTAAATTATATTAAACCAGTTCCTATACCATTTAAAAACGGCTGATTGGGGTGTGTGTTGGACTATACCCCCCGACATGTTTCGCCGATACTGTCTTGGCTTTCTCAAAGGTCCTAATGCGTTGGCAATCTAGAAAAAACTTATATTATATATATTTGTAGTTGTTTAAAAAGCACCCATAGCTTTATGACCGGGATGGTCAGAATTACACTAGTAAATCGGTGACACGCTTGGGGGTAATAGTTTGGGGATAGTTAACTTCTAATAGTGGTTCTCAAAACTGTAGAAGCCTAATCGATAATCAACAGATGCCAAAATAAGACATATTTTTAGATTCATTAGACAAGCTAACACCTAATTCTAATAGACACTGTTTGAGAATTGCTATAAGACGCATACCACGCTATTTCAGTACATAGCATTTCAAGCAGTGTGGGTGCTACTTATTATCGAGTTAATGTTGACTGCAAACTCTATAAAGTGTACCGCATTTGAGTAATAATACACTGACCCTTGCGGTCTCAGGTATTTCGGGTAGTTGTGCCACACGCCAGAGGTGTAATAGGTGTAAAGGATACACAGGTCTGATTGGTAACTAAAGGTTTAACGTATGACAAGTAAGGACAAAATATGGCCTTTCTTAAAATATAGTTTATAAACTAATATATAAGTTAAACAGTCACTAGTTCAAAATCGGTCACAACACGCACAAATAAGTTACTTCACTACTTATCTTTAATAGCAGTGTATGTCCAATTTAAATTCAGTTAAGCCGATAAAGGGCATTTTATTTGGACAACAATACACTAACCTTTGTGAACCAATATACCATATGAATTTAGCCACACGTATGAGGTGAATGTCAGGTAATGACATATAGGTTCAACTTGTAAGAACACTTACCAAAATAAGACATTATTTAAATCGCCTGTACAAGGTAATAAAACAAAATCATTTCACAATCTCAAAACAGCCAAATATAAGATTCTAAATCCGAAAGTTTACACCAAGCACCTTAAGATGTGGACTAAATAGTAGGTCTTTACAGACTTCGTATGTTATTAGCCATCTAAACCGGAAATGTATGCACAATATAAAAAGAAAGAGAAAAATATATTGCACAAAGCAAATTCCAGTTCAGCTAAGAAAATTAAATTTTTCATCCCAAGATTTACAAGTCTTGTAATTTCAAACAAGGTGTAACTTAGACTCAGTGTACCAGTTGGAAGCAAGTAATATATTCACTCTAACAAACTCTGCTATTAAATCTATTGGTACCAATATGAATAACTCATTACATTTATATCTCCACTCTATTAATATAAAGTGCAAGGTATTGTGTGAGATATTAGGGTACTGACAGAATAATTAACTAACACATAACTTATCATACTACTAGATAGCCTGAAGTCCAATACACTAAACCAGGCCTGAGTATAGATTATATTAGATGTCACATTTGGAAAACCTGAATCAGGTATTTGATCAATCCTACTACAAACTCAGAAAGTGCTACACATAGCACCTAGGTATGAACCCATTGTGAAACACCCCAATCCACCCCTAGCACAAGATATAAAATACAAACGACCACCTATATAAGAGTGGGACCCCTCAGAGGCGCCCTCTATATTTGCATAACTAGGTTGCCCAACTGAACATTAGCCAACATTTACAACCCAGTTAATATGTGTTTTTAATGCACAAACACACACATATTAATTTTATAACTATTGTTGAATACAAGTTATGTTTTGAGTTAATTCTTTTGAATAGAAACTTTTTGGTCCTGAATGTGAGTTCATTATTAATTACTTTAATCAGGGACGGGAGTGCTGCCAAAGTGCACTCTTTTTAGTCTTGATCCCTTCACCTGGGCTCTAGACTCAATCTAAAAGTTGCTCCTGTGCACAAGCACCCCAGCTCACCCCAAGCTACACTCACAGACTGATATACATACAGACGCGAATGTGTGTATAGATGTATGTATGTGTATAGAGAAATATATACGTATATAATACAGATATCAATCTAATCCAAATGAGCAACCCTGTATCAACAGCATTGTAGTGCTAGTGCCATTTCTTTTTCTCTCAGCATATATTAAACTTGATAGGAACCCAACACAGAGAATTCAAGAGAAACTTTTGTCTCTGTTGGATGATGGTCTAGAGAATGGGTATATAGATAAAGTTACATTTGATTCATTATATGTTGAAAATCCAAAAATACCCATTTTCTACCATCTCCCCAAGATGCACAAAGGAATATCTGATATAAAGGGAAGACCTATCATATCTGGTTTAGAATCTATACTAGAGCCTTTGTCAAACTGGATTGATGAAATTTTACAACCCATTGTCTTAAATATTGATAGCCATCTTAAAGACACAAAACATGTTTTAAATATCTTTGAAGAGTTTGAATGGAAGGAGACATTCAGCTGGCTGTCTGTGGACGTAGTGTCGCTGTACTCTATGATTCCCCATAAATTGGGTTTAAAGGCACTGGAATACTTTCTTGATCTGGATACCTCCTTTGATTCTTACTTCAAAAATTATGTCTTGGAAGTTATTGAGTTTCTCCTCGAACATAATTATTTTATGTTTGAGGGAGAATTCTTTCTGCAAAAACAAGGGACCGCTATGGGGGCGCGGTTTGCGCCCTCATATGCAAATTTCTTTATGGGATGGCTAGAGCGAAACCTCATTACCAATGACCTTAACCCATACAGAAATTCTATATTCCTCTATAAGAGGTTTATAGATGATTTGATTTTTTGTGTAGGGTGGGGATGAACAAAGGAAAAATATGTTTCTAATGTATCTTAACAATAACGAAATGGGAATGAAATTTACCTCAGAATGGAACAGAGATAAAATTAACTACCTAGACTTAGTTTTGAGTGCAGATAGGTTAAATAAAAAAGTAGTAACAGATCTATATAGAAAACCAATAGCAGGAAATGCATTACTACACGCAAAAAGTAACCATCCAAAGCATGTGATAAAGGGAATAATAAAAGGCCAGATGATGCGCACAAAAAGAAATTGTTCTCAGAAAGAAGGCTTTGAAAGAGCAAAATCTGAACTAACAGAAAGAATGGTAGCAAGGGGATATAATCGTAACCAGGTAACTAACATTGGCGAGAAAATAAGTCAGATTGACAGGAAAGAGCTTTTACAGGTTAGACATACAAACAAAAGGGAAGATGATAGACCTATTTTTATTACCCAATATTCAAACCAGTAAACAAAAATCTGTGACATAATCAAAAAATATCTGCCAATAATATATGGAGATAATGTTCTAAAATCTGAAATAGACAAAGGCTGTAGATATGTGTACAGAAAGGGTAAATCATTAGCTAATATGCTTTCTCCAAGTGAGTTGAAAAATAAAGAAAAAAATTCAGGAAGTGCCTGGTTACAAACTAATGGCACATACAAATGTGGGAGCAAAAGACACAGAGCCTGTGGGTATATTAAAATAACCAAAACATGCAAATCATATACTTATCTACTTGGTAGAATGTACAGAGCACAAAAAACAGTACATTGGAATGACCACTAGGGATGTGAGAACTCGAATTCGGGAGCATATCTCCTATATTGAGAATGATGTTTCTTGCTCTGCTCTAGCAGCCCACTTTATAGAAGAGCTTGATCAAAATCTACAAACATTTAGCTGGTCAGCAATAGAACATATACAAAAGTCACACAGAGGGTGTGATAGGCTCAATACCCTAAACAAACAAGAGGCATATTGGATCTTCATCTTTAAAACATTAGTTCCAGAGGGGTTTAACTCGGAACATGATATTATAAACTGTTGGATTTGAATTGATCCAATCAATCTTGTTATACTTTAAAGAATATATAACATGATACCTTATCGTTTTCTTCAGTAGAAATCTAACACATGGACACCCCCCCCCCCCCTTCTCTTTATTAGCATAGCTAAAATATAACTAAAACTGGGATCTTAAAATGTTTGTTTAAGGTATGGATCGAGTAACAGAAATATCTTACACAATAATAAATATAAATACTGATTAATACCTCAATGTAAATATTTGTGTATATATATTTTATAAGAAAAGTATCAATAGATAATTTATATATATAAGTTTAAATACTTTATATATCTCTCAGATAAATATGTAACACAAACAGTATCTGTTAGTCAGCTAAATATGAAATGTGTATTGTAACCCTATGTTATCAAATTGAAATGCCAAAGTCTTGAACCTCCCATTCACACAAATGAACAAATGGGTGTTCACCTGTAATAAGGTTTAAGTAACAGGTAAGAGAGGTTCCGGTATGGTCTATGAGTAAGGCAGCTGACTTCTGCCGAAGCGCGTATGACCGAACCTCTCTGCAACTTTCATTTAACACTGTGTGTCTCGTGTAATCCACTTGGGATACATTGCTTTTACCCCACTTGACTGTATACGAATAAAGAAATGGTTTTCATTTAACCGAACTGAGGTCCGCTATTCTTTCTACATTTGATATTATACATTACTTTTATTGGGGGAAATCCTCTAATTTCTGCCAAAGACTCAAAGCAATAAGCTTTAATCATAACTGTAGTAGAGAAAGATATTGTAGAGCCTCCTTGTCCAGAATGTACATTAGAGTTAGGGCCCTTAGGAACTGAGCGTGTGTGTGCGTTTGAAGATTGCAACTGTGTTGCATTTAGGGAGGAGTTTGTATTGCCTTTTAAGAAGATGACAAATATTCTTTAGCCTCCCTTTCTCCCTGTACAGGTGATAGTCAGCAATCAATAGAGAAAAAGGGAGAACCCAACAGCTGTGCTTCTCAAAATAGGGTGGACTTATAAAATAGTAGTCTTTGGGCCACTCCTATAAAAATACCCTTAGTCTATAGACAAATGAGCTGCACTCCGGGAAGGAGTATTAAACAATGTCTAGGCTAATACCATAGTTAGAAACAAAGAGAGAATTAAATATCACAGTGCTTAATGAGATGTATTGCACCTGACAGATGCTGACATACAATGATAGTACAGCACTATAAACAATATAGATCGCTCTATGTATGAAAATCGACAAACAACCTATCTCCAATATAGGTGTGTAGGTGTATTAAATCATGTAACAAATAGGTTGGCAATTAGAAACAGTAGTCAAAAGAAAAACGATACTTCCCAAAGGTGTTGTAGTGAGTGGGTGCCGCTCCGGGATTTGACACAGGGCTGTGATCCTGGTCTGGAGAGTGGCTGAAAGACAAAGTAGAACACAGAGCGCAACCCACTCTAAGTGTAACACCATTTATTAGAGTCATATAATTAAAACGTGAATCGCACGTACAATGTGACAAAAATATACAGCACAATTCACTAAATCCCAGTTTGTATCGCCGAATGCAGGGGGTATGTTACTCGTCACCTCGTAGGCGCAATCTTCAGACCAATTTCCGGAAAGCCGCAGATGAATTCGCCACTGCTGAGGGATACTCCGTGTGAAGCACTGGTGATTCAATGTCTGGGAGAAGGTGCTAGTACCGCCTCGACGCGTTTCCTCAGGCTACAACCTGACTTTTTCAAGAGGTTCTGAACACAATGCTGCCATGTCACTCTGTAGCTCTATGCTACATTGTTGTATCCTCTCTTGGCTCCTGATGAACCTTTCATGGTTCCTGAAGAAACTCTCTTGGCCTCTTTGTATACTTTCGGTGCTTGTTATGAGCCTCCTCTGGAATGCAATGTATTCCTCACCCAGGGGAAAATACAATAAATCCACAGGCTCTTGAGCAGCAGGGCTTCTAGGTGCTTGTGGGGCAGGGTCACCTGCATCTGCTGGTGCTTGAGGTGCAGGGTCAGCTACATCTGATGGTTCATGTGGGGCAGGTTCAGCTACAACTGCTGGTTCATGTGGGGCAGGGGCAGCTACAACTGCTGGTGCTTGAGGTGCAGCTGTAGATTCTGTTATATTTCCATCTGCAGATGGTGGAGCTCGTCCAATTGATGAGGATGGTTGAGCTTGTCCAATTGATGAGGATGGTGGAGCTCTCATGGTTGGTTGATAGTGCCACTGATGACCAGTGTGTGACCACTCAGCCTGTCCAATTGGCACTTCCTGTGACATTGTCTGTGGGTAAAATCCCTGACTGCCATGAGATTGTGCTGTGGGGGGGGGGGTAAATACATGGACCCTTTGTGGCTGTCTTGGCTCCCCCTCAAAGCCAAAGGGAGGATATTCCTCTGGCCAGGAATCTTGCCAGGGGTCATAAGGCAATGGTGGTGGCATCACTCCCAGGTCCTCAACTGAAGCCATCCAACCATGCTTATGCCTGGGAGCATCCTATTCTTGCGGTTGCCTGAAGACTGGTGGTGGTGGTGGTGGCATGGATGTTTGTATCCTTGTGACAGGAGGTTCTGTGAAGGAGTCAAAGGATGAGAGGGATTAGTACAGTCAGATGTATGTCCATGTGGGCATACAATATACATTGATACATGCTAGGGCCTATACTGATTCTCATGTCAAACTCTATAACATGTGTCCTGTGTTATTCTGAGACATGTTAGTATTGCACTATTCCCCCTCATATCATGAATTGCATTGTGTTAAGTAGCAGTAAGACCAAATATAATTGTAGATGTTTTTGTTAGTAGGCCAAATACCATGTGTACATGAATGTGTGATATTAAAGGGTGTTATATCTCAAATACATATAATACTGGTGTGTGGAATGTTATGCACCAGCATGATGTGCTGTGGTTGCAGCCCCTGAGTCACAAGCCCTTGGAAGTCCACAGACTGCTGTGATACTCAGGGACCTGTGTATCATCTCCTGCCAGGTGTTATACTCAATATCCAGGGATAGACCACCGCCTGTTCCCTTCTGGTGCATAGCTTCCTGCCCCATCTTTTCTTTGACCTGCCTCTTGTAGTCATTCCACCGCTTTTTCAGGTCCTCAACAGTCCTCCTCTGTGGGGCCACACTGTTGACGGCATTCTCTACCACCAACCATGCCGTTTTTCTCCTTTTGGCAATGTCTTTGCCCTTCTCCTGCCCGAAGAGGTCACTGTAATTGTCCATGATGGCCTGGACAAGGGCAACATTTTCATCAAATGAGAAGTTGGGACATCTCAGCCTCTCATCCTCCATGGACACTTGGCTTCCTCCCTGTGATGTCCCTGGTGTGGGTTCCTCCCTATCTTTTCCCTCCTCCCCCCTTCTGTCCCCATGTGCACCCTCTGTCCCTCTCCTAGATGTGCCTGCTCTCTGGGGCTCTCAGGCATCTCCCCTCCCATCATCCCTTCCAACTCTCCCCTCTCCCCACTCCACTAACTCCCTGACGGGGGGGCCCACTGCTCCTCCTGCCCTCTCCTCTCCCTGCCACTCCTCTCCTCCCCTCCTCCCTACCTCTCCCTGCCATCCTCACACTAAATTACACTACACACACTCACACTCACTCCCACATACAATCACAAACACTCAGCCTATCACACTGTAAAAATCAAATAAAATGTGTGAGGTGTTAGAAAAAAAGTGTGGTGTATTTGTTTATGGATGTATGCAAAATATGTGTGCAAAATGTAAAAATATGTGTAAGTGTACAAGCTTAATCAAACAACAATGCAACCTAACTCCTCTGTTTGCACCTCTCTCTCTACTCTAACTAATCCTCCACTCCAGTGTAGTGTGTTGTAGCTCAACAAACAATCCAAACACACTGAAGAAAATGGTGGCTGTGCATTGGTTTATATATGAATTTTGAATAGCGTAGTTACGTGTCACATTTTTATTTGAAATCTCTTCATTTTTACGAGTGTTAGCCTAATTTGCATAAAACTACTCTTTATTGACACTTTCCATGGACAAAATACTGGTGTAAGTTACTTGCGACGACTAAAATGTGTATTTGCGCACATTTCAGAAGATCGCCAGTTTGCTCTACTTACGCCAGTTTAGCATCTAACGGTGCACTCTATGTAATAACCTGATGTGCGAGGTGAAATTGCGGGTGGCGCCAGTTTCCACGCTTGCGCCGAAACCTGCGCCGTATATGAAATCGTGCCCTTGATCTGAATTCATATTTAGGAACATTGCTTACTGCAGGTGCTATGCATCTGATCTAAATTATAACTTTTTGTTCAGCACCTAGGTACATCCATTTAAAAAAGAATCAGGTTTCTATTTTTGCTTTATTCATAGAAATCCAGTTTATTTAAAGGAATATAAAACCCAAACATATTATTTCATGATTAAGATACAATATACAATTTTAAACAACTTTCCAATTTACTTACACCTAGATTTAGAGTTTTGCGTTAGAAGGGGTGCGTTAGCTACGCATGCTTTTTTTTCCCCCGCACCATTTAAACAACGCTGGTATTGAGAGTTCTCTGAAGGGCTGCGTTAGGCTCCAAAAGGGAGCGTACAGGCATATTACCACCACTTCACCCTCAATACCAGCGTTGCTTACGGACGCGGATAGCTTCAAAAACGTGCTCGTGCACGATTCCCCCATAGGAAACAATGGGGGCAGTTTTGAGCTGAAAAAAAACCTAACACCTGCAAAAAAAAGCAGCGTTCAGCTCGTAACGCAGCACCATTGTTTCCTATGGGGAAACACTTCCTAAGTCTGCACCTAACACCCTAACCATGAACCCCCGAGTCCCTAAACACCCCTAACCTTACACTTATTTAACCCCTAATCTGCCGCCCCCCGCTATCACTGACCCCTGCATTACACTTTTAACCCCTAATGTTCCGCTCCGGACACCGCCGCAAACCTACATTATAGCTATGTACCCCTAATCTGCTGCCCCTAACATCGCCGACCCCTATATTATATTTTTTAACCCCTAAACTGCACCCCCCCATGTTGCCGCTACTACCTACACTTATTAACCCCTAATCTGCCGACCGACCTTGCCGCCACTATAATAAATGTATTAACCCCTAAACCACCTCACTCACGCCTCAAAAACCCTATAATAAATAGTATTAACCCCTAATCTGCCCTCCCTAACATCGCTGACACCTAACTTCAAGTATTAACCCCTATCTGCCGACCGGACCTCACCGCTACTATAATAAATGTATTAACCCCTAAAGCTAAGTATAACCCTAACACCCCCCTACGTTAATATAATTTAAATCTAACGAAATTAAATAAATCTTATTAAATAAATTATTCCTATTAAAGCTAAATACTTACCTGTAAATAAACCCTTATATAGCTACAATATAATAATAAATTACATTGTAGCTATTTTAAGATTAATATTTATTTTACAGGCAACTTTGTATTTATTTTAACCAGGTACAATAGCTAATAAATAGTTAATAACTATTTAATAGCTACCTAGTTAAAATAATTACAAAATTACCAGTAAAATAAATCCTAACCTAAGTTACAATTAAACCTAACACTACACTATCAATAAATTAATTAAATGAACTACCTACAATTATCTACAATTAAATCAACTAAACTAAATTACAAAAAAAACCCCACTAAATTACAAAAAATAAAAAAAGATTACAAGAATTTTTAAAACTAATTACACCTACTCTAAGCCCCCTATAAAAATAACAAAGCCCCCCCCCCAAAAAAAAAAAAATGCCCTAACCCTATTCTAAAATAAAAAGTTACAGCTCTTTTACCTTACCAGCCCTTAAAAGGGTCTTTTGCGGGGCATGCCCCAAAGAATTCAGCTCTTTTGCCTGTAAAAAAACACACAATACCCCCCCCAACATTAAACACCACCACCCACATACCCCTAATCTAACCCAAACCCCCCTTAAAAAACCTAACACTAAGCCCCTGAAGATCTCCCTACCTTATCTTAAACACGCCGGTATCACCGATCCGTCAGAAGAGGCTCCGAAGTCTTCATCCTATCCGGCAAAGAAGAGGACACTCCGGACGACAAACATCTTCATCCAAGCGGCATATTCTATCTTCATCCATCCGACGAGGAGCGGCTCCATCTTCAAGACCTCCGGCGCGGAACACTCCTCTTCTCCCAACGGACTAGACGACGAATAAAGGTTCCTTTAAGGGACATCATCAAGATGGCGTCCCTCGAATTCCGATTGGCTGATTCAATCCGATTGGCTGATTCATTGAACTTGAATCTGAATTGCTGATTCAATCAGCCAATCAGATTTTTCCTACCTTAATTCCGATTGGCTGATAGAATTCTAATAGCCAATTGGAATTCGAGGGACGCCATCTTGGATGACGTCCCTTAAAGGAACCTTCATTCGTCGTCTAGTCGTCGGGAGAAGAGGATGTTCCACGCCGGAAGGTCTTGAAGATGGAGCCGCTCCTCGTCGGATGGATGAAGATAGAAGATGCTGCTTGGATGAAGATGTTTGCCGGTCCGGATTGTCCTCTTGCTTGCCGGATAGGATGAAGACTTCGGAGCCTCTTCTGGACCATCTTCTTGCCGGATAGGATGAAGACTTCGGAGCCTCTTCTGGACGGATCGGTGATACCCGGCGTGGTGAAGATAAGGTAGGGAGATCTTCAGGGGCTTAGTGTTAGGTTTTTTAAGGGGGTTTGGGTTAGATTAGGGGTATGTGGGTGGAGGGGTTGTAATGTTGGGGGGGTATTGTATGTTTTTTTACAGGCAAAAGAGCTGATTTCTTTGGGGCATGCCCCACAAAAAGGCCCTTTTAAGGGCCTGGTAAGGTAAAAGAGCTGTAAACTTTTTATTTTAGAATAGGGGTAGGGCATTTTTTTATTTTGGGGGGCTTTGTTATTTTTTTAGGGGGCTTAGAGTAGGTGTAATTAGTTTTAAAATTCTTGTAATCTTTTTTTATTTTTTGTAATTTAGTGTTTTGTTTGTTTTTTTGTAATTTAGTTTAGTTGATTTAATTGTAGGGTAGTTTATTTAATTTAAATTATTGATAGTGTAGTGTTAGGTTTAATTGTAACTTAGGTAAGGATTTAATTTTACTGGTAATTTTGTAATTATTTTTAACTAGGTAGCTATTAAATAGTTATTAACTATTTAATAGTTATTGTACCTGGTTAAAATAAATACAAAGTTGCCTGTAAAATAAATATTAATCCTAAAATAGCTACAATGTAATTATTATTTATATTGTAGCTATATTAGGGTTTATTTTACAGGTAAATATTTTAGCTTTAAATAGGAATAATTTATTTAATAAGATTTATTTTATTTCGTTAGATTTAAATTATATTTAACTTAGGGGGTGTTAGGGTTAGGGTTAGACTTAGCTTTAGGGGTTAATACATTTATTATAGTAGCGGCGAGGTCCGGTCGGCAGATTAGGGGTTAATACTTGAAGTTAGATGTCAGCGATGTTAGGGAGTGAGGCGGTTTAGGGGTTAATACATTTATTATAGTGGTGGCGAGGTTACGGTCGGCAGATTAGGGGTTAATAAGTGTAGGTAGGTAGCGGCGACATTGGGGGGGCAGATTAGGGGTTAATAAATATTATGTAGGTGTCAGCGATTGTTAGGGGCAGCAGATTAGGGGTACATAGGGATAATGTAGTTGCGGCGGTGTACGGTCGGCAGATTAGGGGTTAAAAACATTTAATTATAGTGGCGGCGATGTGGGGGGACCTCGGGTTTAAGGGGAACATAGGTAGTTTATGGGTGTTAGTGTACTTTAGGAGCACAGTAGTTAGGAGCTTTATGAACCGGCGTTAGCCCATAAAGCTCTTAACTCCTGACTTTTTTCTGCGGCTGGAGTTTTGTTGATAGAGTTCTAAACGCTCACCTTCAGCCAAGACTCTAAATACCAGCGTTAGAAAGATCCCATTGAAAAAGATAGGATATGCAATTGACGTAAGGGGATCTGTGGTATGGAAAATTTGCGGCTGGAAAGTGAGTGTTAGACCCTTTCCTGACTGACTCTAATACCAGCGGGCAGCCAAAACCAGCATTAGGACCCCCTAACGCTGGTTTGGACGGCATAACGCAGAACTCTAAATCTAGGCGATATATTATTAAATGTTCTTTCTTTTCTTAATATCTTTTCTTGAAAAGCAGGAAGGTAAGTGTGACGGACCCTAGACACCCCGACTGGGTATCTCCGCCAAAAAAGCCTGCTTCCACCCCGGAACCTGTAGCTGTATAGCAGGAAAGTGATCATAGCAAGTAGCCCAGCCTAATAACCAGACAAGACCAATGTTAAGGTGAAATACCAACAGGCTTTATTGAGACAAACACACAGCTTATATACAAAATAGCGGCTGCTATCCAGGGTACCATTGGAGAGCTCCGGGCCCATAGATGTCCCAGTCCAAAAAGCGTCATGATCCGTGGCTGGGGCGCCGGAGCGCGGTTGCCTGGCAAATGGTACTCAGGCAAAGTCTGAGGTGGGGCGGGGGGGGGTGTCAGAACCCCAGGTTCCTAGTGAGCTCCCTCTTAGTAATCACCCCAACACATACCCATGTAGGACAAGTCCCCAAAAGAACAGGGTAAAGTCCTGCGGGAATCTCTAGCAATCCCATCCAACGAGTAGTTCCATAAAATTCCAGCTGGACCTTGGCAAGGCAGGATGGGGGAGAGTGGAGGGTAGCGATTAGCTCTTTCAGGGCAAAGTTCAATCATTGTAACACACAAAAGGGAACTGGTGGGAAACACAATAATCCAAATAGGAAAAAGGGTGTGGGCTTGGCTGCCTGGTATCCGTGACAGTGCTCCCCTCTATAAGTCTGACAGACCAGGCTAGATCCTAACGGGTCAGTTTTAGGGCTGTCTGGTGATGTTACTCCCACATGTCCCCTGGACACCCGCCTCCCTAAACACAGAATCCTCTCAAGATCTAGGGCCTATAGTCGGTGGGGAGGAGGCTGGCCTGCTGTTCTCTCCAAGTGCAAAAGTAACAAAGGCTTCTGTTCATTTCTCCACTGGTATGGACCTGAGTAGTGATTTCCACTGGGGAGAGAGAATGGCTTTCTCCTCTCCCTGGAACTGGCTCTGCCGTTGTGGAGAGAGATTGACTATCTCCTGTCTATGGAAAAACATTCTGCCGCTGGGGAGAGAGATCAGCTATCTCTTCTCCATAGAAATCACTCTGCCGCTGGCGAGAGAGATTGGCTATCTTTTCTCCCTGGAAATTGTTCTGCCCTCTGGGGAGAGAGGTCGGCTACCTCCTCTTCCTGGAACTGACCTCCCTGCCGCTGGGGAGAGATCAGCTCATCACCTCTCCTTGGAATTCACTCTGCCGCTGGGGGAGAGAGGTCAGCAATTTCCTCTCCCTTGAAATGGCTCTGCCCGCTGGGGAGAGAGATCAGCTATCTCTTCTCCATAGAAATCACTCTGCCGCTGGGGAGAGAGATTGGATATCTTTTCTCCCTGGAAATTGTTCTGCCTCTGGGGAGAGAGGTCGGCTACCTCCTCTTCCTGGGAACTGACTCTGCCGCTGGGGAGAAATTGGCTATCTCCTCTCCTTGGAAATGATTCTGCCGCTGGGGAGAAAGGTTGGCTACCTCCTCTACCTGGAAATGCCCTGATGCCAGCACTTCCACTGGTGCTCGTGACAAAGTTCCAATCCAAAGGCTGCATAGCCCTGCTGCTCTACATAATCTAGCAGATTTTTGTAGGCCACTTCCAGCTCCCATTCCTGAACACTTATAAAATCCAGATCGGCTTGCAGTCAGGGTACCCCCAAGAGATTCAGCAGTCTCCCCTCGGTACTCTCCAATTACCTCTGGTCTCCACTCTTGCCTCGCTCCCAAAGTCTGAGCCCTCTGTCAGCTTCTTAAAATAGCAATCCAGGGCCAACCAAAGCCAAAGCCCATTCTTTAGCCATGGTCGTACTTGCATAGCATACCATCGGAGGGGCCCTGTAGCCATTGTCCAGCATCATCTCAGTCTGGATCAGTCCATCTAATTCAGATTGCCATTCCTTCCTGGGCTGCTCTCCCAGGAAAGGCATTCGGAAGTCTAGCTGGAGCCAGTAACCTTTCCTCCTGCAGTATGGAAGATATTTCCACAATAGTCCTGCTCTTGTTGAAGAGCCTCCCTCTAGAGTTATTATTATTATCAGGTATTTGTAGAGCGCCAACAGATTCCGCAGAGTTCCAGGCGTATAAAGTCACAGCTCATCCTTTGCAGAACCAGGACCATCCAGCTAGGCCAGCGCCTCTTGCATTCTCCATCGGAACTTGCTTCAATGGTTGCAGGCCACTGTGGAGCTTCTCCTCAGTGAGCAAGGAAACTTTGTCACCATGGTGGTTTTAACTTTTCCATTTGGAGGAAGCAAATCCCACCTCCTGCAGCCAATTGTGACTGACCCCAGATACCCCGACCTGGGTTATCTCTGTCAAAAAAGGGCCTGCTACCACCCGAAGCCTGTAGCTGTATAGTGAGAAAAGGGATTATAGCAAGTAGCCCACCCTAATAAGCAGACAAGACCAGTATTAAGGTGGAAACACCAACAGGCCTTCGAGACAAGTACACAGCTTATATACACATTTGCCATCTGATAAGAGCCTTATCTGATCAAGGAGAGCACCGCCCCGCCAGACAGGCTGGCATCTCCATAGGAGCCATAGGAGCATAGAGATCCCATAATATCTAGGTCGTAGTTTCGGGGTGATCCCGAGGCAGCAGTGGCAATTCCAGGGTTACCGTTGGAGCTCCAGGCCCCTAGATGTCCTAGTCCAAAAAGCGACATGATCCATGGCTGAGGGCCGTAGCGGGTAGCCTGGCAAAGGGTACTCCAGATGGGGGGGGGTGCCAGAACCCTATGTTCCCGAGTGAGCCCCTCTTAGTAATCAACCCAACCGATGCCCATCAAAGGTAGGACAAGTCCCCAAAAGAGCGGAGCTCTGGGGCAAAGGGCTTTGGGAGTGGCCTAGGTTAAAGTCCCAGCGGGGAATCTCTAGCCATCCCCATCCGGCGAGTAGCTCCATAATGTTCCGACTGGGACTCGGCAGGAAGGGGCCGAGCGGGGGGTAGCGATCAGCTCTTTCAGGGCAAAGTTTTAATCATTGTAACACACGAAAAGGGAAACTGGTGGGAAACACAATAATTCAAATAGGAGAGGGGGGTGGCCTTGGTCACCTGGTATCCGTGACAGTAAGTTCAGGAGTGTGCACGTGTCTGCACTATATGGCAGCAGTTTTGCAAGAATGTTATTCAGTAGCAAGAGCACTAGATGGCAACATTTCCTATTTTGTAGTGCTCCAGACATGTGCACGCTACCTATCTAGATATCTCTTCAACAAAGAATAACATAAGAACAAAGCAATTTGATAATAGAGGTACATTAAAAACGTCTTTAAAATGTTATTCTTTATCTGAATCATGAAAGAAAGAAAAGGGTTTCATGTCCCTTTAAAGTTGCCTCTCTTTGTATCTGCTTGTTGTGTATCTGCAGTTGCAGAATCATTTTTTTTCAAATATAATATATGATTATAAAACAACATATTTTAGGCTGTATTGCATATGTCAAGTTTCAAAAATATCTAGCAGGTGTACAATGGCTAAGTGCATGTCAACATTTTAAGGAGATTCAGTGAATTTCACCATGTGTCAGGCTCTATGAGCTCAGAAGTTTTATGCTTCCTCTTCAGCAACTTCTGCACTGCTAAACTTAGTGCAAAAAGCAGAAATAAATAAGAGGCTTTAAATTGTCTGAGAGACAGTGGCTGCAGTAAAGATGTCAGCCTGTTTACACAGGCAGGCTCAGCACACGAGTTATTGGCTCTTGTAAATCCTGCTGTTTATCCTCCATAGCCCACCCCTTACTGATTGGATGAGAAAAGCAGCCATTACCAATGTCAGTTCTAGGAGATGCTAAGCTACCCCAATTATTATTGCAGCACCTCCAATTATTATTGCAGCACCCCTAGTTCTCAGATGTGTCAAATATAAATTTACAATGTGGTTTTGGACCAGCAGAAAGGCAAAGGAGGGGGAATATGTGTTAAAATAAGAAAAACTATTTAGCATACCTACGCCTAGATTTAGAGTTTTTGTCGGTAAAGACCCGCGTAGCTAACGCCGCTTTTTTTCCCAACGCACCCTTAAGACAACGCTGGTATTTAGAGTTGTCTGAAGGGCTGCGTTAGGCTCCAAAAAGGGTCAGTTGAGCCTAATGTACCGCCACTCTCATCCCTCAATACCAGCGTTGCTTACGGTAGCGGTAAGCAGCTAAAACGTGCTCAGTGCACGATTCCCCCATAGGAAACAATGGGGCAGTTTGGGATGAAAAAAAAAACTAACACCTGCAAAAAAACAGCGTTCAGCTCCCAACGCAGCCCCATTGTTTCCTATGGGGAAACACTTTCTAAGTCTGCACCTAACACCCTAACATGAACCCCAAGTCTAAACACCCCTAACCTTACACTTATTAACCCCTAATCTGCCGAGCCCGCTATCGCTGACACCTGCATTTATATTATTAACCTCCTAATCTGCCGCTCCATACACCGCAGCAACCCTACATTATACCTATGTACCCCAAATCTGCTGCCCCTAACATCGCCGACCCCCTATATTATATTTATTAACCCTACTCTGCCCCCCCAACCGTCTCCGCTACCTTACCTACACTTATAACCCCAAATTCTGCCGACCCGGACCTCGCTTGCTACTCTAATAAAGTTATTAACCCCTAAACCGCCGCACCGCACTCCCGCCTCGCAAACCCTATAATAAATAGTATTAACCCCTAATCTGCCCTCCCTAACATCACCGCCCCACTTACTTCAAGTATTAACCCCTAATCTGCCGACCGGACCTCGCCGCTACTCTAATAATGTATTAACCCCTAAAGCTAAGTCTAACCTAACACCCCCCTAAGTTAAATATAATTTTAATCTAACGAAATAATATTAAATCTTATTAACTAAAAGTCTTCCTATTTAAAGCTAAATACTTACCTATAAAATAAACCCCTAATATAGCTACAATATAACAAATAATTATATTGTAGCTATTTTAGGATTATATTTATTTTACAGGCAACTTTGTATTTATTTAAACTAGGTACAATAGCTATTAAATAGTTATTTACTATTTAATAGCTACCTAGTTAAAATAATTCACAATAGTTACTGAAAAATAATCCTAACCTAAAGTTACAATTAAACCTAACACTACACTATCAATAAATAAATTAAATCAATTAACTACAAGTACCTACAATTACCTACAATTAAATAAACTAAACTAAATTACAAAAACCCCCCACTAAAATTACAAAAAATTAAAAAAGATTACAAGAATTTTAAGCTAATTGCACCTACTCTAAGCCCCCTAATAAAATAACAAAGCCCCCCAAAATAAAAAAAATTCCCTACCCCTAATCTAAATTAAAAAAGTTAACAGCTACTATTACCAGCCCTTAAAAGGGCTTTTGCGGGCATGCCCAAAGAAATCAGCTCTTTTGCCTGTAAAAAAACACAATACCACCCCCCAACATTACAACCCACCATCCACATACCCCTTACTCTAACCCCAAACCCCCCTTAAATAAACCTAACACTAACCCCCCTGAAGATCTCCCCCTACCTTGAGTTGTGTTCACCCAGCCGGGCACTGATGGACCCAAAAGAGGACATCCGGAGCGGCATAAGTCTTCATCCTATCCGGGCAGAAGGACATCCGGAGCCGGTAGACATCTTTCAATCCAAGCGGCATCTTCTATCTTCATCCATCCGGTCGGAGCAGAGCCATCTTCTTCCCATCTGACGCGGATCCATCCTTCTTCCACGACGCCTACCTCGCCGAATGAAGAGGTTCTTTAAATGACATCATCCAAGATGGCGTCCCTCGAATTCCAATTGGCTGATAGGATTCTATCAGCCAATCGGAATTAAGGTAGGAAAAATCTGATTGGCCGATTGAATAGCCAATCAGATTCAAGTTCAATCGGATTGGCTGATCAATCAGCCAATCAGATTGAGCTTGCATTCTATTGGCTGTTCCGATCAGTATTTAGCTTTAAATAGGAAGACTTTAGTTCATAATATTTAATTTATTTCGTCTAGATTAAAAATATATTTAACTTAGGGGGGTGTTAGGGTTAGGGTTTAGATTTAGCTTTAGGGGTTAATACATTTATTAGAGTAGCGGCGAGGTCCGGTTGGCAGATTAGGGGTTATAATAAGTGTAGGTACGGTAGCGGGGGACGTTTGGGGGGGGCAGAATTAGGGGTTAATAAATATTATTGTAGGGGTCGGCGATGTTAGGGGCAGCAGATTAGGGGTACATAGGGATAATGTAGGTGGCGGCAGTGTAACGGTCGGCAGATTAGGGGTTAAAAATATTTATTATAGTGGCGGCGATGTGGGGGGGCCTCGGTTTAGGGGTACATAGGTTGTTTATGGTTGTTAGTGTACTTTATAGCACTGTAGTTAAGAGCTTTATAAACCGGGTGTTAGCCCATAAAGCTCTTAACTACTGACTTTTTTTCTGCGCTGGAGTCTTGTCGGTAGAGGCTCTACCACTCACTTCAGCCAAGACTCTAAATACCAGTTGTTAGAAAGATCCCATTGAAAAGATAGGATACGCAATTGGCGTAAGGGGATCTGCGGTGTGGAAAAGTCGCTTCTGATCAGTTGAAAAAAACTTATAAAACTTCTAATTACTGGGAGAGATTTATAATTGCAGGAGACAAAGGATATAAACTGAAATCTGGTCTTAGTAAGGTGCTTAGCCTCTACGTTTTCTTGTATTATAGCTAGCAGCTCATTTCAGCATTTAGTTTTTTGCCTTTATTTGTTCTTATTTTGTGAGGTTAAAAAGACAAATTATCTCTTAAAAACAGTTAAAGGACAGTCAACGCCTAAAAAATGTATTGTTTAAAAAGATAGATAATCCCTATATTAACCATTTCCCAGTTTTGTACAGCCAACATGGTTATTACCTCATGGTTATTACCTCTGTGATTACCTTTGTTTCTAAGGGGCCGAATTATCAAGCTCCGAATGGCTAGGGCTCGCCCGGAAACAGCAGTTATTAAGCAGCAGTCTTTAGACCGCTGCTCCATAACTGGTCCGCTGCCTCTGAGGCTGCGGTCTGCAACTCCGCATGATCCTAATACTATCGGGCCTGATTGACCACCCCCTGCTAGTGGCGATTGGCGGCAAAATCTGCAGGGGGTGAAATTGCGCAAACAGTTCTGGATAACTGCTTGTGCAATGTTAAATGCGACAGCGTATGCTGTCGGCATTCAGCGATGTCTGTCAAATATGATACGCTAAAACGTATCATGTCGGACAGACATTGAAAAAATTGGACCAATGCCTCTTCTACCAGCTCCCTTATCACATGACTAGTTGTCATAAGATGCAGGACATATGCAGGACACAACAATGATGGTACAACTCTATTTTATTACAGAGCATGGAAACATACATCTAGTGAGGTTGATTTCACTAACTAACTGCAACACAGACTACCGGACCTAAGCCCCGCCCCCAAACTAGTGACCTCACTTCCTGCTCTCATCACATCTTCCCCCTTTTTGAAAGGGCGAAGCATACATTTAAATATAACAAATAACAGGGTATACAAAGAGCATACAACAACATTTTTGAACAGTATATAGCAAATTGGTTACAGAAAAATAAACAACCTTAATTACATCCTGACTTGGACATCGGGGTAGACTACCCTAGTCCACAGTGACCATGGGATTATTCTGCCCATACTTCCGGTCACTGTCCTAGCTAAAGTCAGTCCCTATATCGGGCCGGAAGTTTCACCACTCTTCAGCTTGATGTAACTTTGCATGAACTGTCCTCTGATACAGAAGGAGCTGAATAAGAGTCCGCTGGAGGCAAAGACATATCCCCGCTGTGATCTTGCTGAGGGGAAGGCACCTCTCTTAGAACAGGGGATCCCACCGGCGGTGGTACTGAGGCATCCAGTTTAATTCTGATACTTTGCCCCGCATTTAGTTCCTGTAAGGGCCTGTCAGAATGTCTCCTATCGTAGAAGAAACGATAGCCCTTTTTGGCCTCTTCATCCCTCCTAAGGACTTTGTCCCGAGGAACAGAGCCAGTCGGCTTGAAGACACCCACTGAGGGTAAAGTGGTGCGAATCTGGTGTCCTAGCATCAGCTGTGCCGGGCTAAATCCGGTGGCTTGAATGGGCGTCGCCCTGTATGACAAGAGGGCTAGGTACGGCTCAGATTGCTTTAAAATTAACTTTGTTGTTTGAACTGCCCTTTCAGCCATTCTGTTGGCCTGCAAGTAATGTGGACTTGACGTGGAATATACAAAATCATATTCCCTGCTGAAAGCACTGAGTTCTGTAGAAGCGAACTGCATGCCATTATCACTCACCAGCTCCATCGGAATGCCCCACCGGGCGAACAAGCTCTTCAGACGAATGATAATGGCTTGACTTGTGATATCATTCAAGGGTGCAATATCCAAATACCTGGAATAGTAGTCGATCACAGTAAGGAACTTTTTCCCGTGCAGTTCACACAAATCAGCAGTTATTTTCTGCCACGGCCCCGCAGGCAGCAGAGTAGAAATCAAGGGCTCCCTTCTCTGAGTAGGCCGGCGTTCCCGGCAAAAGGCACATTTAGACACGTGATTTGCAATGTCGGAGCTGATCCCAGGCCACCACACAGCTGTAGCTGCCCTTTCTCTGCACTTTGTAATGCCTAAGTGGCCATCGTGAATCATGTTTAACATCTCCTTCCTCATGCTGACAGGGATAACGATGCGGTCTTGGAACAGCACCAACCCCTCCAGCTCTGTGAGCTATGACCTCTCCGACTGGTAAGAACTTAAATACATCCAGGCTGCCCGGCTCTTGGGCCAGCCTTCTTTTATGTACTTTATAACCTCTTGCAGATCTGTGTCCAAGTATGTCTCTTTCTTTATTTCTTCCAGTTTCCTTGAAGAAATGGACTTTGAGGCCAGAACCGAATCAACATACACTTTCACATCAGATTTGGTTGAGGATTCTTCAGCAGCAGCCAGCGGGAACCTGGATAGTGTATCTGCCACAACCAGTTGTTTCCCTGGCACATGCACTGCCTGAACATTAAACCTGAGTAGTCTCATTAAAAGTCTCTGGCATCTTAAGGGTGTTTTGTCGATATCATAAGAGTTGATTAGAGGGACTAGCGGTTTATGGTCAGTCTCCAGACTAAATTTCTCTAAACCCACTAGATAACGATGAAAGCGCTCACAGGCCCAAACTGCAGCCAGGCACTCTTTCTCAATTTGAGCGTATTTTGACTCAGCAGCCGTCAGTGTGCGGGAACAGTAGGCGATGGGCTGTAGTTTGTTTTCATTTAACTGCAGGAGAGCAGCCCCCAACCCATAACTGCTTGCATCAGCACTAACCACAGTCATTTTAGAAGGGTCGTAGAACCCCAGCACTGGGGCAGACCCCAGCAGGGACTTGGCCTGCATAAAAGATTTTTCTTGTGAAGGTCCCCAGACCCAGGCAACGTCTTTCTTTAACAACTCTGTGATAGGGTGTAGAACTGTTGATAAATCTGGAAGAAACTTGCCCACATAATTTACAAGGCCCAATATCTGTCTCAGCTCATGCACATCAGAAGGACTTTTCATCTGTTCAATAGCACATATTTTCTCGGGGTCTGGTTTGATGCCATCCCCATTAATAATATGCCCAAAGTAACATAATTCAGTTTTCCTAAAATGACATTTTTCTTTATTTAACTTCAGCCCAGACTCTTTGATAGCCTGCAGCACACAACTTAAACGCTGATCATGCTCCTCCACTGTAGACCCATACACTAGAATGTCGTCCATGACGACTGCCATGCCCACGTGGTAACTCAGGAGAGAACTCATTTCCCTTTGAAAGATTTCAGGAGCAGAGGATATCCCAAAAGGGAGTCTGCAGAAGCAAAACTGACCTACCGGTGTGATAAAGGTAGTCAGTTTGCGGCACTTTGGATCTAAGGGGATCTGCCAAAAGCCGCTAGAAGCGTCCAATGTAGAAAAGAAACTTTGCCCCATCCAACTTTGGAGCTATATCTTCTAATGTCGGCAGCACAAATCTCTCTCTCTCTTCACTGCCTCATTCAACCTTTTCAGGTCCACACAGATGCGCACCTTTCCGTTTTTCTTTGCAACAGGAACAATGGGGGCACACCAATCAGTCGCTTCAACAACCTCTTCAATAACCCCCATAGACATCATGCGCATAAGCTCCTTCTCCACTTGAGGCATGAGCGGGAACGGAATTCTACGGGGAGTAGAAATACTGTATGGGACTGCGTCACTTTTAAGTGCTATACGTACTGGCTTGCAATTCAGTAGGCCCAATTCACCAAACATATCTTCGGAGATCTCATTCACTCTGGCCACGAGGCTCAAGTCACAGGCTGCTTTTCTGCTCAATAAATTGCTAACACACTGACCTCGAATCACATGCACCCACATGGTGAATTTCCTTTGCTTGTACTCACAGCTGACAAGAAATTTCTCCGCACAATCAATGCAGCCACCAGGACTATGGACATTTGTAGTAACCTTCGCCAGCTGGGGCTGTCGAGGCAGTTTCATAAATGCAGCGAGAGACATTACAGTGATATCTGCTCCTGTGTCAATCTTAAAATCAACTTTGGCTCCCATTACAGTAAAAGTAACCTTCCAATCTTCCTCTGAGCTTGGCCGTTCCACAACAGACCCAACAAAAGACACTTCCTGACCCTCCTGGTCACTGTCCACCTGCATCTCCTTAATGTATTCAGTTTTACACACCACTTCAAAATGGCCCATTCTGTTACATTTTCTGCATCTTTTATCTCTGGCCGAGCATATAACACTCTGATCATGGGCACGGTAGCACCGTGTGCATCGGGCATGCTGCGCCTATCCACTTCTAGGTCTATCCATTATTCTAGATCTACCGCTCACACTGTGCCTTTCACTAGCAGTTTTCCTGGACTGTTGCACTTCATCCACAATACTCTCAGACCCCTGATCAGCCCTTTGCTTTTTCACCAGTTCACTCTGGCGGGCCATCCTAATAGCCCCGTCTAACGTTAAATCAGGCTCTAATTGCAGCTTCAGTGAGACTTCAGCATCTGCAATTCCAATAACTATTCTGTCTCTGATTTGCTCTTCTTTAGCAACACCAAACTCACAGAATTCAGCTAGTTCATACAGGCTGGCACAAATGACTCCACAGATTCTCCCACACACTGATTACGTTTGTGAAAACAAGCTCTCTCATGAATCACATTTCTTTTGGGCACAAAGTGGGCACTGAGTTTATCCATAACTATATCAAAGTTAAATTCTTCCCCTTCTTGGAAAGTAAAAGCATTGAACACTGGCTCCACATCTTTCCCCATAGAGTATAAAAGAGAATTAACTTGTACTTCACCACTCTCCTTGTCCAGCTTGGAAGCAATCCTGAAGCGCTGAAACCGCTGACGCCATGTGGGCCAAGCTGTAGGCTGAGAGAAGTCAAAAGGCTCAGGTGGGGTAAACTTTGACATCGTCATCGATCAGGAACAGAAGCGCAGGCAAGAACTTCTGACACCATGTCATGAGATGCAGGACATATGCAGGACACAACAATGATGGTACAACTCTATTTTATTACAGAGCATGGAAACATACATCTAGTGAGGTTGATTTCACTAACTAACTGCGACACAGACTACCAGACCTAAGCTCCGCCCCCAAACTAGTGACATCACTTCCTGCTCTCATCACACAAGTTATTTATTTATTTATTGCTTATGCATCTATTGACTTGCATTTTAGCCAATTAGTGCAGTGTCAACCAAAACTCCATGGTTGTGAGCACAATGTTATCTATAAATCACACATGAATTAGCAGACTCTTATTGTGAAAAGCAAAAAAAAGCCTGTGATAAGAGGCTGTATGTAGTGGCTTAGAAACAGGCTTATCTATCTTTTTAAACAATAACAATTTTGGTGTAGACTGTCCCTTTAAGCAATTCAATAGCACTAGACACCACCACATAAAGCAAATTGGTAGTTCTAAGTTAATTCATTTGTATTGATGGATTGAGGGCCATTTTTTGTAGTACATCGTTCCCACCCTTTTCTCTCTCTCTCTCCCCCCTCTCTTTTGCTCTTTCTCCCCCTCTCTTTTGCTCTCTCTCTCCCCCCATCTCTTATGCGCTCTCTCTCTCCCTCTCTTTTGTGCTCTCTCTCCCCCACCCTCTCTTTTGCGCTCTTTCTCTCTCCTCCCTCTCTTTTGCTCTCTCTCCCCCTCTCTTTTGTTTTCTTTCTCTATCCCCCTCTCTTTTGCTCTCTTTCTCTCTCCCCCTCTCTTTTGCTCTCTTTCTCTCTCTCACCTCTCTTTTGCTCTTTCTATCTCTCACCTCTCTTTTGCTGTCTTTCTCTCTCCCCCTCTCTTTTGCTCTCTTTCTTTCCCCCCTCTCTTTTGCTCTCTCCCCTCTCTCTTTTGCTATCTCTCCCCTCTTTTTGGCTCTCTCTTGCCTCTTTTGCTCTCTCTCTCCCACCTCTTTTGCTCTCTCTCCCCCCTCTTTTGCTCTCTTCCTCCTCTTTTGCTCTCTCTCTCCCTCCTCTTTTGCTCTCTGTCCCCTCTCTTTTGCTCTCTCTCCTCCCTCTCTTTTGCTCTATCTCTCCCCTCTCGTTTTCTCTATCTCTCCCCTCTCTTTTGCTCTCTCTCCCCCTCTTTTGCTCTCTCCCCCTCTTTTGCTCTCTCCCCGCTCTTTTGCTCTCTCTCCCCTCTCTTTTGCTCTCTCTCCCCTCTCTTTTGTTCTCTCTCCCCTCCCTCTTTTACTTTCTCTCCCCCTATTTTGCTTTCTCTCCCCTCTCTTTTGCTCTATCTCCCCCCTCTCTTTTGCTCTACCCCCCCTTCTATTTTGCTCTCTCTCCCCCCTCTCTTTTGCTCTCTCTCCTCCCTCTCTTTAGCTCTCTCCCCCCTCTATTTTGCTCTCTCTCTCCCCCCTCTTTTGCTCTCTCTCCCCCTCTCTTTTGGTCTCTCTTCCCCTCTCTTTTGCTCTCTCTCTCTCCCTCTCTTTTGCTCTCTCCACTCTTTTTTGCTCTCTCTCCCCTCTCTTTTGCTCTCTCTCCACTCTCTTTTGCTCTCTATCCCCTCTCTTTAGCTCTCTCTCCCCTCCTCTCTTTAGCTCTCTTTCTCTCTCCCCCTCTCTTTTGCTCTCTTTCTCTCTCCCCCCTCTCTTTTGCTCTCTTTCTCTCTCTCCCCTCTCTTTTGCTCTCTTTCTCTCTCTCCCCCTCTCTTTTGCTCTCTCCCCCCTCTCTTTTGCTCTCTCCCTCTCTTTTGCTCTCTCTCCCCTCTCTCTTTTGTGCTCTCTATCTCTCCCCCCTCTTTTGTACTCTCAGACCATGTCCACTACCATAGGTCACGCCCGTGTGCCCC